>NW_020528892.1:0-38696 GCF_003368295.1 Carassius auratus | reverse complement strand
GCTGGACGCCTGAGGAAGAACAAGCAAAAGAAAACCACATTACTCAACTGCTTCATTTTAGCTAGATATTCTCATGACTTTCCACTGTCGCCTGTGAATGCTGAGGACAAATCCAGTGATCTGCCCTGAATTAAACGATCCCCCTGCTGTGACTTTCAGCAGACCCTCTTTAATCATCATATGTGGACCCTGGAGCCTCTGGGGTATATTCATAGCAATATTCCAAAAAACAACATGTATGGGTCAAAATTATAGATTTTCTTTTAAACCAAATCATTAGGTTATTAAATACAGATCAATTCCATTAAGATATTTAGTACATTTCCTTCCATAAATATATAAAAACTGTATTTTTGATTAGTGATATGCATTGCAAAGAATTAATTTGGACAACTTTAAAGATGATTTACCTCAGTATTTAGATTTTTTGCATGCTCAGAAATAGTTGTATCTCAGACAAATATTGTCGATCCTAACAAACCATACATCAAAGAAATCTTATTTATTCAGCTGATGATGATGCCATTAATCTCAGTTTTGAAAACTTGACCCTTATGACTGGTTTTGTTGTCCGCGGTCACATATAACATTTACAATGTCCCATATAATGAAGCAAGATCTGCTGTTGAATGTTCAGTGAAGCAGAGGAATAATAAATGACTTTAATGTGAAGGTTTGGTACCTTGAGGGCCGGGCCCTTCTCACTGGATCTTTCGCTGGCTCTCTTCCCCTCCAGCCCCAGCTGCACAAACAGCTCCAGCAGATTCACCAGCAGCTCATCCACCATCTGCTCTGTCTGCAGGTTTGCTGCGATGTTGGCCAGCGCGTTGATCACGGCCAGAGAACAGTGTCTGCAGCAAACATAAACCGAACGGAGTTAACAGACAAGCTACAGATGCAAATGAAACAGTACAGTCGTGCATTTATGTGACATCATTACTGTAACTGTCAGCACTTATCTATACATCTCTTCTGACTTGCTGAATTTTCATGTGTGTGTATATGTATATGCAATTTTTTTTACGTAGTCAAGATGGTCAAAAGTTTTTAATAATTAATATCTTTTACAGGTTTCAAAGACTGAATTTGTCTTTATCAGAAATACAGTAAAAACAGTAATATTATGAGATATTAAAACAATTTAAAATAACTGTTTTCTATTTGAGCAGATTTTAAAATTTAATTTATTCCTTTGATTCCAAAGATGACTTTTAAAAATATATCTTTTTTTAATAATCTAATTTCACAATATAAAATTTGTTGCAGCCTACATGAGTCTATGAATAATGTATATATTATATATATATATATATTATATATATATAATTTTTATAATTTTTTTTTTTGTTGTTGGTTTTCGTTGCTGACATTGCTGATTTACATTGATCACTTAGCAAGCTGTTGATTTTGTATTAAAGAAAAAATTATAAAAAAAAAAAAATATATATATATATATATATATATATATATATTATATATATATATATATATATATATATATATATAATCAATTCTATGAGTTTTAACTTGATATAATACGATTTAAGTTTAAATGTACAGCCAATTTGATTTTAAATATTTAAGGCAGCAACTGAAGTTTTTAAGTGGAAGTGGACATTTTTTTTTACAGTGTATGATCACTGAGTGAAACAGAAGAATTAGTATAATTAAGGACACAACCTGATTTTATCTAGTGGGATTAATATGATTTTCTCCATCCACATGCCACTGGTAAAAATAAAAAAGTCACCTGTATCCATGATCCTTGTAGTCTTTGGTGGAGTAAACCATCGAGCTGGCCTTCACACTAATCTGCTGGAACAAGTTCCAGACTTCCTGATAAATGTATTGCTGTGGGAGACAAACAGATGGGAGATATTAGCACCAGCAGTCTGCTCAAAACACTTCCTGTGACAGAAGACAGAAGTGCAGCGTACGTTTCCTGTGATGACCATACAGCCCAGCTGATCTATGATGAGGACGTCGAGCCGGGACGGTGGCTGGCAGAACTTCTGCTGCAGGATCTGAAGGATGGGCTCCATCACACGAGGAGTGTCCCTCAGGGCCACGGCGATGTGTCCTAAAGCTTGTATGGTGTGATCCGGGATGAGGTGGGCGTCCCTGATGGAGAGGGACACAAATAACATCTCAGAGACTCCTTACAGAATAACAGATCGCCTAATTTTCTTAAATTCCACTTGAATAAAACACTTTGAACTATTTAATGACTAGTAAAAAACTAATTTGGCTTAAGTTGGGCGAGATGTGCTTTATTGTCAGATTTTAAGAACATACTTGTCATTTTCCTGCGAGATGTAGAGACGGTTGGAAAGACTGGCGAGGAAAGCCTCAACGATGACTGAGTCCATGCACAAGCCTGCTTTTAAACACCTGGAACAAGAAAGAAAAACTTAGTTACTTATTAGTGTCTAGTAATAAGTGGTCAACTATAGTATTGCTGTAGCTCAATTGGTAGAACATTGCACTATCAAGCGCAAGGTTGGGGGTTCGATTCCCCGGGAACACATTTTGTGTAAAAATTGATAGCCTGAATGCACTGTGAGTCGCTTTGATAAAAGCGTCTGCTAAATGCATAAATTAATTTTTAATTTAACTATATGAGAAACTGCAAAGTCATGTTATAGACCGTACAAATTACAGTTTGAATCCCAATTCACATACTTCTACTAAATAAGACTTCTCTGCTCACCAAGGCTGCATTTATTTGATAAAAAATATAGTAAAAACAGTAACATTGTGAAATATTTTTATAATTTACAATCACTATTTTCTATGTTTATACAATTTAAAATTAAATTTGTATTTGTGATGCAACGCTTAATTTCCAGTGTCACTTGATCCTTCAGATATCATTCTAATATGCTGTTTGCTGCTCAAGACACACTTTTAACACTACTATTAATACTATTAATTAGAACGCAAAACTTCTAAGCTCTCATATTGCAATATATAAAAATTATGCATAGGAACTTTTACCTAAGGACATTTCCACACATACAAATGAGGTTTACCTGCATATATTGTCGATGGAGATGTCTCGGAGCTGCTCATACATGGACGGCTGGGTCTTCTTACTGGTGTGAGAGCTGAAGGTGGACTGGGAATGTTCATTGGTCACACTGATCTTGATCTCTCCTGTTCCTGTTTAGAGGGAAATGGAGACCAACTACTCACCCTGATTCAAATGTTTTACTTCTTAAAGTAAAGGTTCACCCAAAAATAAAAAAATGCTGAAAATGTACTCATTTTCAGGTCATCCACGATGTAGATGAGTTTGTTTCTTCATCAGATTTGTAGAAATGTAGTATTGCATCAGTGTCTCATCAGTGGATGCTCTGCAGTGAATGGGTGCCGTCAGAATGAGAGTCTGATAAAAACATCACAATAATCCACAGCACTCCAGTCCATCAGTTAATGTCTTGAGAAGCCAAAAGCTGCATGTTTGTAAGAAACAAATCCATCAAAACGTTTTAACTTCAAACTATTGCTTTCGGCTAAAATACATAAATACATAATCCATAATATTGCTTTCTCGGTTGACAAAATCTTGTCTGAATCAGGAGAGAAATATGGACAGATCAAACACATTTTAAAAGTGAAACAGTCCAAAACAGTCATATGTTGTTGGATTTTGATGTAAGAGATCAACAGAGAATGGATTATTTCACTGGATGAAGCGTTATTGTGGATTATGGGGTCAGATTTTAGCTGGAATAACAGTTTAACCTTAAAAAATGTTTAAAACAAAACAATAACAATAGATTTGTTTCTTTAAAACACGCAGCTTTTCATTTAATAAGACATTAACTGATGGAGTGAAGTGGTGTGGATTATTGTGATGTTTTTATCAGCTGTTTGGACTCTCATTCTGACGGCACCCATTCACTGCAGAGCATCCACTGCTGAACAAGTGACGCAATGCTACATTTCTCCAAATCTGATGAAGAAACAAAATCATGCTAATCTTGGACGACCAGAGAGTGAGTAAATATTCATAAATATCCATATTTGGCTGAACTGTTCTGTGTGTTGATACACAGTGATCCAAGCAGCAGATCAGAGCTATGAAGCAGAGGATCTCACCTGTGTTGTACTGACTGTGGTACTTGTAGAGCTTCACTAGCACAGGTGAAGGCACCACTAGGAAATCTCTGAGAGACATGGTGACTGAATGAGCCACCACGGGGAAACGCTCACACAGCCGTCCGAGACCCTGTTTCACCAAACATCGTACATGTTGTATTTTACATCGAAATGCTTGAAACGAATCATTTCAGTGCACTGTGAGAGCGCCTCGGGACGCACCTGTAAGCAGCAGATGAGCAGAGGCATGTGAGCGATGATGACCTTGCTGGACGTCTTGGACTGCAGCTTCTCGGACAGTTTTGTGCAGAGGTTTTCCGCACCTGAACAACCCGATAGACGAACGGTTTAGAGAAGACACGTGACACAGACACGTAATACACGAGTCCTCTCGGAGTCTCACCCTGCTCCTCGGTGACGGCCCACACCATGAGGTCCACGCAGGCAGCGTTGGCCTGACAGCGCAGTTTGAGCGGGTTCAGCTCGCTGTGCAGATACTCCACGTCATGCAGGATCCTCTGCAGCTCAGACTGACTGCTGCTGAACTGCTCCAGAACGAAATCATGGACCTCCTTCACGAACGACACCTGCAGGTCTACATCAAACCGTCACATAAACACTAACTGCAGGAGGAAATACTTCAACTTTTAGAGTTACTGACAGCCGGACGTCTCAGGTGTGTTGAATGTTTGTGTGAGATTCAGTAGATTCACCCGATTTGGCTAATATCTAGAAAAATATATTGACTTTTTTACATTTATTTATTTTCCCTAAACTTTCTATTCCAGTTATCTAAACATTTAAAGTTATTTTCTACTGTACATTTAAATATCTAGATTTTATTAGTAATAAACTGCAATTTGATTTTACTTATTTGGTGTTAAAATATTAAATATAATTGATCAGTCGTAAGTATAATAGCAAAAAAAAAAAATGTTTTATAAAAAAAAAATTTGTTTAATTATGTGACAATTAATTTTTTTATTTATTTCTCCGTAATTGTTATAATACATATAATAGATTAACAATTATAAAATTATTATTATTATTATTTATAATAGGAAAACAACAATTATTTGGTTTTATTTGTATCAAATTATATAAATTTTATTTAAAATTGTGATTTATTATGTTTAAATATTTAGATTTTATTTGTAATAAACTGCAATTTGATTTTACTTATTTGATGTTAAAAAAAATTAATATAACTGATAAATCATAAGGACAATAGCACAAATATATATATATATATATATATATATATATATATATATATATATATATATATATATATATATATATATATATATATATATTTAATACATTTTAGTTTTAGCTTAATTATGTGAGAATTTATTGTTTTATTTATTTCTCCGTAACTGTTATAATACATATAATAGATTAAGAATGATTAAATTATTATTAATATTAATAATAAGAAAACAACAATCATTTGATTTTATTTGTAAAAACTAACAAATTATATAATTTTATTTAAAAATATGATTTATTATGATAAATATAGTGGATTAATAATAACAATAATACCACAAAATTATTTAATTTATGAATAAATTGTTATTTTATTTGTTTGTATAATTACAATAATAACAATAACAATTAGTATTAATAACAATTTATATAACAGATCATATACAAAATATAATATATATATTTAATATAAATGACAAAAACTGAATTTAAATACATATTTAATAAATAATAAATAATAAATCAACAATAATACAAATTAATAACAATAATATGTTAAATATGGAAATAATAAAATATGAAAAATAATAAGATTTTATTTGCAATAACTTTTTATTTTTATTTTATTTTTTATATTTAAATAGATCTACAATAATAATAATAAATATTAGATTTTTTATTTTTATTGGTAATAAATAGTGATTTAATTTTCATTTATTTATCTCTATGTACTAATCAATTTTTTTATGTCACGTGCATATATAATCAGGTTAAATAACAACACCTTACATTGTAATGTTTCCATCACACACTATTAACAATGTACCTTTCATGTAGTATAAAGTGTCCCTCAGCATTTTAAAGATGTCCACATACAGCGGATCACTGAATGTCTTATAGTGCAGATTAGCTGACGCATTGACCTGAAACAGAGAAAGCAAATACCCAGAAATCAGCAGAGTCTCTCTTTAGAACAGAACAAAGCAGAAGCATCCGAACCAAAGCAGATACCTCCAGGACTTCAACCATAGTCTGATCCAGTGTCTTCATAAAGGTTTCTGACACAAACTGCTCCACCTATCCGACACGAGAAAAACTAAAACGTTAAAAGAGCCAACAAAAATATACTCGAGCAGCTGACAGCGTTCCAGAGACTGACCATCTGCAGAAGCTGCTTCAGTAAATCCAGGGGTATGTCAAACCCTTTACAGTTTCCGCCCGTGAAGAGCGGCGACACGGAGAAACTGGAGCTGATGGTGGAGAAGTAGTAGTCGGGGTCCACAGCGCTGCCGTCCGGCAGATACGAGGCCGCTGGAGCACAAAAACAAGACCTGGTTAATACCCATCAAACCCAGACAGCATTTCTGGGCATCAAAAAACTCGCCCAAACATGTCTAGTGGACTAAAAATACTGTCCAAGTAGACAAAACTAATAATAAAAACTAAATTACCTTCAAAATAAGGAGCAGAGGGGTCAGCAGGAGAACCTGGAGGAAGTCCAGCACGTTCTGGACTGGCCTAGAAAACAAAAAGAGATCAGCATTAACAAAATCACAACTTCAACAAATGCTAAATCATATAATCCAGTGCTTTATATATGATTTGATATGTTTGTATTGTGATCTCGTGTGTGTGTTTATATATTGGTTATGCGTTTTAAATATCAGCTGTTTCAAAGAACTTACATTATTTTTATTAATACTATTTTATCCTATCAGAAGTATGTATGTGATATTCTAGAGTATTTTATTTAAATGTTTTTAATCTCAGGACACTTGCTGAGATGGGTGTCTGTAAGACTTTTTAGTTGATCAACTAAACACAATTTAAGCAATAAATAAAAGAAATTAATCAAAATGAAGGGAGTTTATGATTAAAACAAGAACAAAAATCTGCCACTGGGGCAGAAATAATCTCTTATCAAAGGGAAAGTGATTATTTTATGACCTCACTGATGGATACTTGTTCTTGTTTGAAGCATAAACTATATATATATATTTTTTTTTTCAGAAAACGAGACTTCATATCTTCACTTCTCCTTGATTTAACCCTTATGCGTTGTTGGGGACGTTTTCCTCCACTAGGGGGTAAAGTTGACTCTTATTTTGGCCACAACTTTCTCTGTTTGAGCTAATGGAATGATTTTTGGTGACAAATCTTATTTTGATCCATATTCCAAAATGCTTTGAAACTTTTTAAAAACTCAACGGTACACTGTGAACAAATTCACTACCCTTTCGGGATGTTCGTGGATGAAAACATCCACTAAATTAAAGTGGATGTACTCCATATACAAGCCAGAAACTAAGCGTTTTTTTTTTTTGCACAGGCCTATCTAAAGGGTTAATGGTCCCACCTAGTGATCAACTGTAAAATTAACAAATTTGACCTCTTCCCAAAAGGGAAAACCACAAACAATCAAGAATGCATGATTATATGGTGTCATGGCTTTGCAATCAAAAAATGTCGTTATAATGGAAGTCAATGGGCAAAAACAGCCACCAACAACAAATTAGGGAGAAAACATTTTAATCTAATGCTACACAAAAACTAAAAATGCATCAAAGCCAATGTTGCTACTAATTTTTGACATGCCTAAGACTGTAATAAAAAGTTTTTAAAAAAATCCAGCCACAATTACTTTTATATTGAAAATAAGTCATTTTGTTTGTTTTTTCCCCCAAATCAGTGACATAATTTATGAATTTGGCGATTAAAGAGTTAAAATCTTGGATTTTTTTTTTGATCAGGACTGAAGTTTATTAACAGATTTATGCAAAAAAAAAAAAAATCTGATACATTTTTACAGCAGTTTAATTGAGTGGATGTTTTCATCCACGAAAAACTCGAAAGGGTAGTGAATTTGAACAATGCACAAGGGTTAAGAACGTTTAGATGTTTGTACTGTAAAACAAGACAAGAATATGGAGGAAGATAATTTCTTTTTTTTCAGTGCATGCAACATTTAATGCCAGGCCTTCATGAAATCACGACTTTCTGCTCTAATTGAAGACATTTTCTCAATTTGTGGATGGGCAAATTAAAAAAATCTAAAGATGTGGTCGTCCTCTGCTGGCTGAAGGAGAAAATGCATCCGGTACCTGTTGTGAGATGCTGGAAACGCTGCTGGTTTTGTGGCGTAAAGTGTCACTCTGGCAAGCGGTGAGGAGCGAGCTGGGTAGAATGGAGCGGAAATCATTAAAGGATCGACGTCGGGTCACTTCCTCCCCGTCTCCTGCGCCCAAGGTCTGAGGACTGACCCGTGGGAAGAGTTTAGACAGCAGCGGCTCCTCTGTGTTGCTGTAGCGGCCGAACGCTCGCACCACGCCGAGCAGACAGGGCACAGTGTATTTACACAGGCATTCTGGGGAGGAACATCAGAAGAGAGTCTTTTTATTCCACACTGAATAACAGCAAAAGACATTTCAATTCAACACGAAATCCAAATGGATTATTTCTTTATTCATTTCAATTAATTCATTCAATTTATTTTATTTCAATCATTTCAATGTATATGGTCATATTGTGCTTATTCTAAAGAAAAAGAAAAAACAATTACATAATCTATTTTATATAAATATCTTATAATTATATATTTGTATTGTACACACTGCCTGTCAAATGTTTCAACTAATTACAATTTTTTATGTTTTTGAATGTCTCTTCTGCTCAACAAGACTGCATTTATTTGATTAAAAAAAATAAGAATAAGAATATTTTAAAAGAATAATAATAAAAGTAAAAATAAAAATATCATTGATTTAAAATAACTCTTTTCTATTTGAATGTATTTTAAAATGTAATTTATTCCTGTGATGAAAAGCTTAATTTTACTCCACGAGGTCCTTCAGAAATCATTTTAATATGCTAATATGCTGTTCAATTTATTATTGATACAAATTATTATTAAATAATGAATATAAATATATTCAAATAAAAAAACTGCTATTTTAAATTGTAATAATATTCAACAGTTTTACTGTTTTTTTTTACTGAATTTTTTGATCAACAAATAAAAAAATTCTTGGTGAGCAGAAGAGACTTCTGTAAAAAAAAAAAGTTTTAAAAACTTTTGTACAGTTGTGTTATTAATCATACAATATTGACCAATAAATCACAGCTCGTGTTTCAAGATCTAATCAAACCCAGATGAATAAAATAAATGCTCTGTCTCACATTATGACAGTCAAGAATTTCACACGAACACCTACAAATAAAGTACGATTCTGACCTTTATCTTGGCCTTTATCGATGTTCTGACACATTTCCTGAAGCACCTGCATGAGGTTCATCAAAGCCTCCAAAATCTGAAAGATATTTGATTGGAAACGAAACACATCAGAGCTGCTCTTGATCCTTTGTTAAGTGGAGGGAGATTATGCTTCTCTTTTGAAATACATTAGGACAGCAAATCTAAAAATAATAATCAGAGGAACACTGACAGAATCCTGGAAGAGAACTGAAAAGCAGATTCATCAATTCAACAGCGAGCGAAGTCATCATAGACACACACCTGCATTCTCATGGACTCGTCCATTTGAGCAACGTCTGAGAGCATCGTCACCAAACAGAAGGAGAAGTTCTCCGCAATGGGAAGTGTTTCTGAAAACACAGGGATGAGAGACATGTAAGATCAGGAACAACTGAGAATGAAATGCGAATATGTTATAAAAAGGCAGATTTTTAATACCTCGTCCTTTCCTCTCTGAGCTCTCCTCGATCCATTGCACTCTGGGTAATCCCTTCAGCAAACCCAACAAGTACGGGACAATTGTGTCCTTATGCTGGAGGAGAACACGATCATACAGTTCAGGACTACAGACCTCATGAACACAATTAATGTGTGCACTTTGATTAATATAACACCATACTAATACTATGTCCCACTACGTCTCACTTTAAAGGAATAGTTCACTCAAAAATATATATATATTTTTTGGAAATTAACATTTTCCCACCATCAGGCCATCCAAGATTTAGATGAAAAATTTGGATAAATGTAGCATTGCATCAGTGTCTAAACAAAGGATGCTCTGCAGTGAATGGGTGCCGTCAGAATAAGAGTCCAAACAGCTGATAAAAACACCACTCCAGTCCATCAGTTAATGTCTTCTGAGGTGATCAAGCACCATTTACAAACCAAAACAGCCCAAAACAAATATGTGGTTGGATTTAGATATGAGAGGAAGCATTATTATGTACTCATATTTTAGCCAATAGCAACAGTTTACAGTGAAAACACTTTAATTTGTTTCTTACAAACATGCAGCTTTTAACTTCACCAGACATTAACTGATGGAGTGGAGTACTGTGGATTATTGTGATGTATTTATCATATGTTTGGACTCTCATTCTGACGGCACCCATTCACTGCAGAGCATCCATTGGTGAGACACTGATGCAATGCAGCATTTCTCCAAATCTGATGAAGAAACAAACTCACCTACATACGGGATCGCCTGAGGGAGGGTATATTTACAGCAACTTTTCATTTTTGAATTAATTATTCCTTTCCTCAATGAATATGAGGAGCGTGACTGTGTTCAAGCAGTACCTGCAGCTCAGACTCCACCAGGAAGATGCCGAGGGCGATCACAGCATCTCTCCTCCGCTCATCCAGCTGGAAAACACCTCGGATGTCCACAGGACACATGCATTGTAGCTTCTGGACCTATATTACACAAATATGCAAATGTATTTAGACGTGCCATCTTAATCATGCAGAAGCAAATAGAACCAGTGAGACATGTGACTTTAATTTGCATAAATATCTAATCATGCATCAAACTACTACACCACCAGGGTAATTATTGTTACCTAAAACAAAACAAAAAAAAAACAATTTTTGTTATTTGATATAAAAATTAAATAATAGATTTTGAAACACTAAAACTACTAACTGCACATTAATGAAAAAATAAAAATGATATAAAAATAAGTTAAACTTAAATATTATTATAAAAAATAAAGGAACATTAATTACATTTAAATTAGAACAAAATGAAAACTGAAAACAAAAAATAAAAGCCAATTCAAAATCTTAATAAAAACTATAATAGCATTTTAAATAATCCTAAAATAACACACACATCTCACAAAAAAGTAATGATGCAAGATAATGTACAGAAGTCCACAAAGTTTTAAGGAAGTCAATAACATACTTCCCTTTAAAACAGACAATAGTTCAACCCTTTTCTTTTTTCAGGTGAACATGTACACTTCAGAATTATAATTTATTATAATTTAAAATCCGAAACGATAACGGTCAAACAATGACATGTAGCCAAAAAGTTCCCAGAAAACCAGCATACTTGAAGAATCTCACATACAAAACCGGCTTTTATGACACCAGCAGGTCACATACTGGGTTTTTAATGAATGCATCTTTGCACAAAGGCTCAGAAAATGTTTTGCATTCAGAGACACAATGACTTTTTAATAGAGAGCCGCCCTTGAAACACCTGGTCTTTCAGCAGCTGCGGTCACTTTATGAGACAATGCACACATTTAATATAGTGATCCACATCTGATGTATGTTATGTTCACTTCAGACATAAACTTCTGTTTTTCTCAATATTCGCCAAGATAGCATGTATTTTGACACGATCTTGTATGGATTTGTAAAATAAAGTACTGTACGTACATTTATACTGTGAGACAGTAATAACATGTAAAAAAAAAAAAAAAAAAACTAAATCAGCACCTGATGTGTCAAGGTTAATGCATACTTTACATCTCTACGCTATAAATGACCAAAAAAGATCACTTACTAAAACATCAACATGAAATAAATTAATAAAATAAATAAAACAGTTGACCAAATCTGAAATATAAATGTGGTTAAATTTGTGTTTTGAATTATCTAAATATCAGATTTCACTCACCACATATATATTCTGTATTTGACAATTAGAACATTTATTATGATGACGATTATTATGATTATTATTATTAAACTGATACGTTTATGCATCACTATTTCCTATAGCTGTATTGTATCGGATAAGTAATAAAGACAAGTTAAAATATGAAATTTTGTAAGAGCTGACTAAATTGAATTCTAGTTAAACGCATTATCGATGATTACACTTGGTAATAATTAATAATGTAAAAATCTCTTCAACTATTAAATGGGAAAGAACGTAAAACTAACAAAGCAATGACTGTATAAAACAATTCAGTCGATTTGAATGGCTGGTGTTTGATATTTGGATATACATGTTAATAAATGTTATATAAATAAGAGAGGACGTCAGAAATTAGATTATTTTAATTTGTTTTGGTTCTGTTAGCTGTTAGCTGCAGATGCTAATAGGAAGTAAAACTCTCACCTTGTCAATCGGAGCGGGTCGATGAGCAGCCAGAGAGCGCGCGAGAGACAGAACAGTATTAAAAAAGAAACCTCGCGACGTCCCTTTCGAAGACATTATTCATTTAATATATTAAAACAAACAAATATCTACATCTTAAAATGAAATGTTCGTCAAACTGACAGCAGATGAAAGCCGCAACTACGGAAAGCCACAGCGCACACTTTACAAGGTCACCGTATACGTGCTGCAGCATTTACGCGTTCGCTTTTTTGCTTCTCTGCTGAAATTATACTTCAACATACAAAAGAACTCCTCAGTTACAGAGAAATATATTTCACCCTCTTAAGTGTTTATATATATATATATATATATATATATATATATATATATTATATATATATATATTTTATATATATATATATTATATATATATATATATATATATATATATATATATTATATATATATATATAATATATATATATATATATATATATATATTATATATATAAATATATATATATATATATATATATATATATATATATATATATATATATATATATATATATATATATATATATATAAATTAACTGTTAACTGAAATAAAATAAAATAATAAAAAAACAACGTTACACACATTTTTTTTTGCCAATGAACCCACACAGAAAAATGTTGGTCAGATTTTTTTATTGTTCATCAATGGGAAATCTTTAATTTACCTGTCTTTAATCTCACTTTTAACATGTCTGTTAATTTGTTAACATGTCTCACTTTTAACATGTCTGTTAACACATTTTTTATCTTTTAGTTTTTAATTTTTAATATATATATATATATATATATATATATATATATATATATTATATGTATATGTATATATGTGTGTGTGTGTGTGTGTGTGTAAATTAATTATCCTATTAGTCTGATCTTCAACTCACTTTAAATATATAAATATATATATATATAAAGCTATATTTTTTATTAATTTCAACCTGAAAATATATAAAAATTTTAAAATCTTTAAATCCATGAATTATTATTCCTGAATATTATTATTAAATCATCTAATGATTAGTTGGGTTTTATATATATATATATATATATATAATCTTATCTTTTAACTGTTTAATTTTAGCTGTCAATTATTTATAGTTTGTCTATAATTATCTAGATTTTTTCTTATTTTATGTACATGTATCTATCGATCTGTCAATCTATATGAAAAAATAAAACAGACACGTTTGTCCGGTCAGAATAATTTATTCTGAATTAGAACATGAACTGAAGGCACATGGTTTTCATTTGCATGAGAATTAATGCATATTTAAGTCACTCTTTTGGAATGCATTCTGAATACTTTAATAATCAATAAAATCCTATGTTAATACAATCCCACGGCTGTTTCCTGGCCCAACATGGGTCAGCTATACCTTACTGTTTACAAAGACACTCCAGGACTGACGTTGCCTACCTCTGCACTGGATCATGATTTGACTGCAAGATGCTATAATTTAGATAAATGGCATTACAGTGCATCTTAAACATGTCTTCATAAAGAGTCAAGAACCACAAAGGCACAAATGATATTAGAAACCTCTTCAAGACTGTACATTCAAGACTACCACATGATGTGTGGTGAAGGCAAAACACACTTAAAGTCTAAAAAGGTTGCATACTACAAGTCAAGCCACTCGAGTTCTCTGGTCTGCTGTGAATTACATTTGAGAACAATGCTGAATAGTGAACCTTTGCTTTATAAGATATCTGTTACATGGCTGTGTATCATTTAGATGCCGTGTCACCTTGATCTCGTATTGAATATCCTGAATATTTCACCTCTGTTTCACCTCTTTACAGATTTGTCTTGAGGTAGGAGAGCAGAAGGAGAAGAGGAACATTAAAACAAGCACGCTTAATCGTCTTTAAGGCATCTACGATCAGCTTTTAAGAGGCTCTGGCCAGATCTGTTGCAGATTCAACTGATGTTAAAGAAGTAAACATTGCATTTAAGTGACCTGGCTCTTTGGTGATGCTCACTTGGGTGAAATAATACTGTTCAGTCTTAAAGGCACAGCATGTTGTGTTGATTTCAGAGATGAAGGCAACTGTTATTGTATATATCACTGTTGTTATGCTATACTGTTACAGCAGGGTGTAACTATATGCAAATTATGGAAATGACTTAATGTAAACAAATAGATCACATGATGGATATTAATATAGGCACTTATAATAATCATTAACCCTGGATTACTGCTATACTGTATGTAAAAGTGCATGTATTGTAAGTACCACTAGTTCTAATTAAAAGTTAGGATTTTTTCTCTTATGCTCAGCAAAGCCGCATTTGATCAAAAATACAGTAATATTGTGAAATATTATAATTTGAAGTAACCATATTTGAATAGTATAAAATGTTATTTATTTTTACTGTATTTTTAGCATTATTACTCCAGTCTTCAGTGTCATATGATCTTCAGGAATCTTTCTAATATGCTGATTTGATGCTTATATTATAATATTATTTAACAATATTACCGTTTTTACTGTATTTTAATGCAACTTTGGTAAACAGAAGAGACTTCATTAAAAACGTATAGATAGGGTACAAAACACATTTATATCTTATAATTAAAAGCTTTGGTGTTATTTTTTGTGGATGAGGTTAATATATGGATCCAGATTTAGACTTTTTCTTAAGTTTTACAGTGTTCAAATTAGGCAGTCAGCACTTAGTATATAATCACAAGTTAGGAAAATAAAATGACAATTAAAAAGTTTAATATTTGCTGGTAAATTGCACTTTAGAAAATAATATAGTTAAAACTAGAATTACTTTTACTATGCTACCTAATGTTTAAAAAATTAAATAAAATACATCCCTAATGATGTAAGTTTCCATTTAACATTTTTTTTAAAGTCTGATATTTAAATTGGTCTTTGGGTTAAAAAGTAGTTTTTTCAAGTAGTTGGTGTCTTTCTCACATTAGCTGGGGAAATTGATTAAACGGTGGTAATTAAGCACATTTCAGAGGCTTTCTGTGTCATCTGCTGTTGGCAGATATTTTGGCTGATGAGGATATGCTGTAATATGATGTCATGAAGGCCAGGCTCCGCCCATCAGTCCGTCTTCCACACCTTGTTGAGAACTTTAACCACTTCCTCGTAGATTATGAACACTATAGCCACGTCCATACACACCCGACCTAACCTGGGCACGGTGCCTTTGTAGAACCTACAGGAGACCGAGAAATCGAAGGAAACACATTTAAGTGAATACACAAGGGTGGATCGCACAAAAGCTTTCAGAAACCTTTCATTCTGCATTACAGTAATGAGTATGTGCTTAACTGTAACAAAAACAACGTCAAAGATGGGTATATCTTCATGAAAAATGTAATTTCGTAATATGTTTTTTTGATTTGGGGGTACATGTTTTCACAAACAGTTACAATGTTTTTTACAAACTAACAAAGTTGAGGTTGAAAAATTAGTAAAACTGAAATAAAGAAAATTAAATAAAGTTAGAAAAACAATTAGATAGATAGATAGATAGATAGATAGATAGATAGATAGATAGATAGATAGATAGATGATAGATAGATAGATAGATAGATAGATAGATAGATAGATAGATAGATAGATAGATAGATAGATAGATAGATAAAAGCACATCAATTACTAAAATGTTAACTAAAAATGTAAATGAATTTTGTCATAAAAATACTAAAAATAATTTTTTAAAAGGTCTTTCTGACAAAAATAACTTCTTATTTTAATGACAAAAATTTCATTTTAATATTAGTTTAAATTTTAGAAATATTGTCATGTGCTTTTGTCATTTTTATTATATGCTTGCTCATATAGCTGGTCCTTATTTAAAATTAAAACTATTATTGAAAATATAAATATGAAAATATGACATTTAAAATGAAAAAGTGAAAAATGTATAACTAGCTGATATAAGTTGAACTTCTAAAATAACTAATACTAAAACTGAAATAAAAATACATTTAAGCTTGAAATATAAAAACAAAATGACTAAAACTTAAAATAAAATAAAATGAGAACATTTTAAACTAATGGCAAAAATTCATAATGGTTTTGGAAATAGGTTTTATCTTTCTTTCTGATTTTGGGGTTAATTACGACCGCAGATGTTTTCATTTAGACTTACGCAGCCGGCCCTTCGTGTTTCAGGATTTTGACGGCGCAGTCAACTGTGCTCTTATATTTGTGAGCTTCCAATCCCTGTAAACAACATGAAAACAAGATTTAACTGTCCTGTTGATGTTTTACTAAAGTCTTGCTTACTGCTTGACAGTGTAATTGACTTTTATAACACACCTGCATTCTGGTTTTGATCACGTCCAGTGGTGTATTTCCAAACACACTTGCAGCTCCAGCAACGGCTCCAAACACTCCGGTCACGAGAGGGTTAATAGCCTTATTGGGGTTATCACCTAGTTTTAGAGTGAACACAGTGATCACTGCAGCCTCACGCATTGATCAGCACACAGTACTTACAGAATGATAACTATTAGACTGTGCTTCACACCTTTATACCAGTTTCTGAGAGCGGTCATCACGTAGAATCGGATGGCCTGGTTCGAGCCCTGCTTCAGGACTGTTGCGGTCAGTCCCTGATATGTTCCTTTGAGTCCTGGGAAAACAGAAAACAGAGGTTTTTTTCAAACTCAAATAATAATTGTGTTTTTATTCCACTCTAATGATGGGTTTCTGGGAGTTTGCAGCTTCCAGTTGTTCACAATGATTGGTTAGATGGATGGTTGCATCACATGATGTTCATGCGAGATCAAACGAGACAGAATTTTTAAAAGTTAATAACTAAAAATAAAAAAAAATAAAAAACCTTTGAACAGACAAGGATTTGAGTCATTTAAATTAAATGTTTTTAACTAATCAATTTCATGCAAGTGCTGTTATCAATAACTTAAACCAATTATTAATATTCTCATAATTCATATAAAGCAAAAATAAAATATAAATACTAAATGAACAACAAACTTAAACCACTTGCTAAAATAACTCAAACTAAAACTGAAAAATACAAATATATTTAAGCTACACATAGAAGTGACAAAAGCACATGAAGTTACTAAAACGTAAGCTACAATTTAAAAGAAAACTGAAAATATAAAAATGAATCCAAAATAATAATAAATAAAATAGTAATACTAATATAACATTGCTTCATGGCAACATAATTAAAAAATACTGCGTTTTACTAAATTATTTTGTTAAACATTTCTTGGGGGGGTTTCATAATAAAAACTATAATAGTAAATATATAAAATAATAACTATTCTGAAAAAGTCTAAATAAAATGTACAAAGCAATTAAAAGTGTGTAAGGTTTAAAATAAGTTTTTATCTTTATACTTTGTTTCCATTTTAATTAAAGGTTTGGAAAATATTTAGCTTTAATCCGTTTTTTATTCTATCTATCTTTATTAATTAATCTCTCAGTTTTAGTGTGTTCAACATTACGTTAAAATAAATAAAAATTTTGCTTTTGGCGATATATTTATTATTTATTTTTATATATTTTTAGCTAATCTTATTTCAAGTAACGTAAATGATTTGTAAATGGTTTTAATTTTAGAATACTGTAATAGCCATGACTTGAATCACTGTTCAGATGTAACTCTGTAAAAGTGTGTTTGGTCTCCTGGTGGTGGCGCTGCAGACTAAAACATTCCCCACCCTCATGTACCTTGTGTTCTGACTATTTCTCTCACACCATGGAAAAATCCTCTGTACTTCGGGTTCGCTGAGGTCTGATCGTGGATGAATTTGACCTGAAATTAAAGGAAAGCATATTCATATCAGTGTTAATTCAACCAGAAACCACTTCACACTGGTTTTACTTTGCATGTAATTCACAGATATGAATGCAATGCATTAAAAGCTGCAATATAAGCTGAAATCCCCCTGAGTGTCTGTTAATGCATGTTCTTGTCTGATGGTTTGCTTACATCACTGCTAAAGCACAGGTAAACTTTACTACTTTTTGCATTAGTGTGGAATTTCTTATAGTGCGTCTAGACAGCGAGTGAGCAATGCAACGTGACTAAAGTCAAATGCTGCATTGCTCACTCT
The DNA here is from genome assembly GCF_003368295.1 of Carassius auratus. Lineage (NCBI taxonomy): Eukaryota > Metazoa > Chordata > Actinopteri > Cypriniformes > Cyprinidae > Carassius > Carassius auratus. The sequence continues at coordinate 19,942 of NW_020528892.1, read as the reverse complement.
TAGTGTAGGCTTCTAACTATCAATGCATGCTAAAAGCTTCAGCATATCATGACACACACCTTTACAGTCTCCATAGGACACACCACGACCACAGCCTCGGCCACTCCTGCGCCCAGACCGCAGAGCAACCCTCGAGTGCTGTCCAGCTTCCCAGACTCATCCCTCATCTTATTACTGAGGAACTCAAACATCCCAAACCTGCAGAGAAACAAACTCATGAGAGCCGGAACACTTACACATCTCACGTTTCAAATGATACTTCCTCATTTACTCTGCAGATCTTCGTTTATGATAAGAGAAACAGATGTTTAAAAAAAAAAAAAGCAAATAATGTGACCCTGGAGCGGAAAGCCAGTTTTAAGTTGCATATTTGTGTCGTGCAAAATGATTGATTTTCCTTTTATGACAAAAATCATTAGAATGTTAAGTAAAGATCATGTTCCATGAAGATATTTTGTATATTTCCTAACCATAAATGTCAAAACTTAATTTTTGATAAGTAATATTCATTGCTAAGAACTTACTCTAAACAACTTTAAAGATGATTTTCTTAATATTTAGATTTTTTTGTACCCTCAGATTCTATATTTTCAAATAGTTGTATCCTAATAAACCATACATCAATGGAAAGATATATAAAATTTTCTTTTTTTTTTCTGTATGTTGTGGTCTCTGTTTTCTGGAAGCATATGCCACTAAAACGAATTCCTTGTATACGCAAGCATACTTGGGAATAAAGCTCTTTCTGATTCTGATTAAGCTTTTTTGGCACTAAAAATCTTTTTATCTGCACTGTTTGTTCTCTTCAATGATTTGACTAAGGGCTTCAAGAGTTGACTAAGGGCTTGGGCGTCGTGACGTCATTACTTGGCGTGGCCGCGACGTTGAATGCTTCCTTTACTGCTACTCGGACTACTGCACAGTGATTAGACATACTCCCTCTCATCCGTGTGTCTTCTGATGAATTAAAAATCTATTTTAACCATTTTCAACCGTTGCTGTATTGTGGGGTGTAATAGCGCAACACATAATAGCCATGGGGAAAATAAAATGAGAATGGATTAACTTCACACCGCTTTCCTGCTTGGAGGCGCGACTACGGAGACCATAACATCTGAATATTCATTTATATAGCTTAAGTCAACATTGAAAATAAGGGAAATTTCTCGAGTTACTCATCCAAAATACAGAAAATTTCAACATTCATCTTTTTGTTGCTATCCCTCTGCTGACAGCAAAAATTCGTACTATAAAACTGCTGCATTAACTAACGTTAAGCGATTTGTGAAGCTAGGTCTCACGTGACTTTAGTTACAGATTGGCGTGAAATCGTGCTCTCACAACAACAACGCTATCTTAAAAAGCCCAACATCACGGTAAGGTTGCTTTCCAGTAATCAAAACGATGCTTTGAAAACATCTGTTTCGCTGGAAGGACAAGGAGTAGCAACAGGATAACAACACAGAGACTTGACAGGTCTGATGGAGGGGCTAACGGGATATTTTACAGGAAAATACTAAAACGGGAAGACAGCGGGAAAACAGCTCAAATACGTGAGAACCCCGGAAAAACGGGAGGGTGGACAGCTACTAACTACACTTTTGAAACACATTGTTAAAAGTCCATGTGTGAATGGTTGTTAGCACTAACGGTTACTAAACTAGCAGCTAGGTAACGTTAGAGCGCAGCTTACCGGATTACTGTATACTGTTTTGCCGCTGTTCCATTTCTATGATTTGTAGTTCCTGAACCCATCCATTTGTAAACTGTACATGAGACTTGACTTGTAGCTTCGGAACTATTCTGAAGTGTAGGCGCTCACAAAACAAACAAGGTAGCCGAAGATATCTGTAATGCAAACGTGCGGCAAAAAGTCTCTGTCGGTACTCCACTATTTGTTGGGAATTTCATATGGATCCAAACCGTTAATAGAGCCGATTTTGTCCACATACCGGTCCCTGGCATCCCTATTTAGCGTATCCCTATAAATCCCACAACCTTTTCGCGATTTTGACATCTTTTTTTCTTTCTACCAACTCTGCTCTTCTCGTTCAACTGGCTGTATGTTTACATTCGCGAAGCTGGCAACATGGCCGCCACGTCCCAGAATGCAACTTGGCGCCCAAGCCCTATTGTTGACCCAAATGATTCGCGAACCTGCTCTGAAGTCGCGAACTGACTCAAATGACTCAAATGATTCGGGAACCCACTCTGAAGTCGCGATCTGACTCAAATGATTCGCGAACCCCCTCTGAAGTCCCGATCTGACTCAAATGATTCGCGAACCCGCTCTGAAGTCGCGAACTGACTCAAATGACTCAAATGATTCGGGAACCCACTCTGAAGTCGCGATCTGACTCAAATGATTCGCGAACCCGCTCTGAAGTCGCGATCTGACTCAAATGATTCGCGAACCCACTCTGAAGTCGCGATATGACTCAAATGATTCGCGAACCCACTCTGAAGTCGCGAACTGACTCAAATGACTCAAATGATTCGGGAACCCACTCTGAAGTCGCGATCTGACTCAAATGATTCGCGAACCCGCTCTGAAGTCGCGATATGACTCAAATGATTTGTGAACCCGATCTGAAGTCGCGAACTGACTCAAATGATTCGCGAACCCGATCTGAAGTCCTGATCTGACTCAAACAACTCAAATGATTCCCGAAACCACTCTGAAGTCCCGATCTGATAGATCAAGATAATTTATAAAGGTTTTTAAACAAAGAATGGGAATATCAGATAGTTGACATGGTAAGCAAGTTTGTGAATATTTTTTAATAAAAAATGAAAAACAAAAATAAAAAAATAAAACGAATAACAAAACATCTGTTAGTTATTGTGGCTGCAGTGTGTCACATGACAAATTATGACACATCGCCATGGAAACAAGGGGTCAGTTAAAATATTTGTAACTTAAGCTTGAAAGGGTTGATTTTAAATATATATATTTTCTAAGTAAACAACAATAGCCCAAGTTTAGTAAACATTTTTTTTTGAGACTACAAACGCCACGCCACTGATATACACACACACATTTATTTATTTTTCTAGAGATTGTGCTGAATTACTTTTTGCATGACAGCTTCCAATGTTTTTAATTAATAGATGTAATCGGCCTATTAGTTTACAGATATCTCCACTAAAATCCTTGATTGACTGACTGACTGACGTCATCAAAGCTAGTGATTTATAGATTACACACTATAAAAGCAACAGAGCAAAACTAGAAACCGAGGTCAGCTGTCAACCAGAATAAACTGCACTGACATCATCAGACGCCACACTGACAGCCAAAGGTTGTGCAAGGCTTATCACAGCGGGTCAAGAAACGCTCACCTCACTGCGGCTTTGGGAATGGAGCCATAGACCAGAGAGCTCAGACCACGGTACAGACCCTTCACCCCATGACCACGCACCGTCTGCTTCACACAGTCGACTGACGAGACAGGACAGAAGAATTACATCATTTCAGTAGCAGTATTAAAGGGATAGTTCACCCAAAAATCTAAATTATGTCATTAATGACTCACCCTCATGTCGTTCCAAACCCGTGAGACCTCCGTTTATCTTCGGAACACAGTTTAAGATATTTTAGATTTAGTCCGAGAGCTTTCTGACCCTCCATTGAAGCTGTGTGTACGGTCTACTGTCCATGACCAGAAAGGTAAGAAAAACATCATCAAAGTAGTCCATGTGACATCAGAGGATCAGTTAGAATATTTTGAAGCATCGAAAATACATTCTGGTCCAAAAATAACAGAAACTACGACTTTATTCAGCATTGTCTTCTCTTCCGTGTCTGTTGTGAGAGAGTTCAAACAAAGCAGTTTGTGATATCCGGTTCGCAAACTAATCATTCGATGTAACCGGATCTTTTTGAACCAGATCACCGAGTCAAGAACGGTTTGCATCGGTTTTCGGATCACCAGTAGTGATGGGAAGTTTGATTCTTTTCCTCGAACTGGTTGTTCCAGATAGTTCGATTCAATAAACCGGTTGAAGAAAACGGTTCACTGGTTCTTTTGCGCTCGACGTAATGACGTCATTGGCGATGATTGCTCTTGATTCAAGCCTTCGGTTTACCCGCACTCATAACACTAGCACAGAATCAGTTCAGAATCAATCATCAAAAGAATCAGTTCAGTTCAGACACCCTGTGTGTCGGTCTGCTTCACGCTGAATCACACATGCGCAGTATCATCGGCTCCTCGGTTCACGAATCGGACGCGTCTGACAGAAACGGTTCTTGACTCGTGAACGAGTCAATGTTTTGTTCGTTATCTGGCTCGGCTCGGTGTTCATCTTCAGTTCTCTCTTCACAGCAGTTCAGTCAGTGTACTGTTTGAGTAAATGAATTACTCCGGGATATTGGTTTGTTTGAACTCAGAGGGAGTGTCAGCCACATTAAAAAATTAACAGCTTAAGTCATTTGTGGATTAAAACGATTCAGTTCGATTTGGTGAACTGGTTCAAGAAGATCTGTTTACATCGAATGATTCGTTCACGAACCGGATATGACAAACTGCTTTGTTTTGAACTCTCTCACAACAGACCCGGAAGAGAAGACAATGAATAAAGTCATAGTTTTTGCTATTTTTGGACCAAAATGTATTTTCGATGCTTCAAAATATTCTGACTGACCCTGTGATGTCACATGGACTACTTTGATGATGTTTTTCTTATCTTTCTGGACATGGACAGTAGACGTACACACAGCTTCAATGGAGGGACTGAGAGCTCTCGGACTAAATTTAAAATATCTTAAACTGTGCTCTGAAGACGAACGGAGGTCTTACGGGTTTGGAACGACATGAGGGTGAGTTATTAATGACATATTTTTAATTTTTCAATGAACTTACCCTTTAATGCTCCAAAATAGAGCTATTCACATTCTAAACTCAGCCTGAGGCATAATCATTCGGAAAAGTGGGCAGCTATAAATTATTAAAAGCATTACATTTTCTTATCAGATTGTTGCGATCTCTTGTAGCTGAGTAAATCATTCATGGTTCAAAAGTGTACATAACCAGACTGTTGAAACGTGACACTGCTGGTTGCAAGCGTGCGATTGGCTAACAAACAAACCGAGTTGAACAATCCGTGCTGATAAACTTGTTGTGAAAAGGGGACACAAAGTCCAGCGGCTGAAAACTAGAGCTTGTGCATCGGTTATTGTACTATGAACCTTCAAACCGGGGTGGACTATGTCTCTATGCCAATGCACCATGTGTTTATTACGCACAATGATTAAATAAAAATGTTCAGAAAGCTCTCAGGACATGGCAGATTCAATAAAAAAGAAATTAATTGTTGAGTGTTTACTTAAGATAATAACATGAAGCAATTTGAGCAAATACACACCGATGCCTTTGTAGCGAGGCGGGTTTGCCTTCTCATCTAACTGAAGCTGAGTCTTCACATACTCTGTGGGAAATGTGATGCAGATTTCAATGCCTCCAGCAATCCCACCTGCAAAACACAGAGAATTTATTAATTGTGATATTAATAAAATAAGCCAAAATCAGGATCATATATATATACATAAACTAAACCTAAAACCATTGAAAAATATATCTATATTTTAATTTGTTTCGTAAATATTAACTGAAAATAAAATATAAAAACACTTAAACTTGTTTTAATTCACCTAATCAACAAGGAAACATTTCTAGTTTTAATTTAGTTTAACTTGATGTATAAAATCACTCAAACTAAAATAAAAAATAATAAAAAGTATATAGACACTAAAAAAAAAAACGCTTTAACAAAAATAACAATAAAAACTGAAAATAGAGAAATAAAAAGCAATTCAATACAGTAGTATCTCACTGACACTTATAATAAAATAACACTTGTTAAATAAATATAACAGATGGAAAATGTAAAAACATTTTTGTTAAATAATAACATTATGCAAAAGGCCAAAATAAAACAAATTCTATTAGACTATTACTATTAGAAATTGTCAGAATGATAAGGTGTTTGGGATAGTTTTTTAGCATTGCTAAATGTCTTTAAAAAAACTTTTGAATGGTATATTATTATGAGTTTTCACAGCAGTGATCAGCTTTCTTAGTTATGAATGTCTCATGAAAATCCCATCGATCTGTCGCCACCTTAACTGTGTGTTAGGCACATCTGCAGCTCAACAGGCGACAGGAAAGTGTCTTTCTGCGATTGGCTCAGAGGATCCGCCCCCTGCTCGCAGATGGGTGTTACTGTCAAACAAACGTCCTGCTCTTTAATCAGATCTCAACTTTGTTGACACATTTACAATTCTTCTACTGTGTGCCATGTGTGCAGACAAGCTTCAGGCGATCAATCAAACAAGCAGACATTATTATAAGCTGTATACATTCCAGAAGAACATATTATTGCTCTGAAGTTGCTCTTTCATAGCTAATGGAGCAATTTTTCATTTAATTATCAACTTTGTCTAAGGTGTTTCTACTTAAATAAACACAGATGAGTCAATAGTTGTCATAGAGTAAGAGTACAGAGATATAAAATAATTGTGCATATCAGAGTTCACACTGAGATCTCTTGACTTTTGGATCTTGTGAAACATACTTGTGAGATTACAAGTGCCTTTTTTCTCAGGAGAAATGTCTGAAAACTTGAAACTTCAACAAAAGTTTATTTAATCTCATACAGAAGATGCCTAGGGTAAAAAAAAGATTTGAACAAGATTAAATTAGATTTTTCTTTGATGCACTAAAATGCATTCTGAATGCTCTAGTGTTTCATATTTGTAATTCCTGTGTACTCTCAGGAAACTTGGGAGTTTGTTTTTATATATGGGACGTTAAGACGTTAAGATGTCCGCATGAAAAGAAATGTACAAAAGTGATTTAGTGTAAAAATGTCTACTTTTAAGGTTTCAAATAAGTTTTTGGAGAATAAAATGTCAAAATTTGATTGAAATAATGTTACATTGTCATTCAGTGTAACACAATAGTTATGCAAAAATTCAAACAACATGCTTATTCTGACGTGTACATATTAAAATATCTAAAAGAATAATGGAGCAAACTAAATTTCATTGTGTTTTACATTAGAAAAAAAATCTTACTGACAAATGGGCAAAACCTAGGACGGTGGCAAATGTTAAAAATGTAAAATTACAACTCATTAGTATTTGGGGTGAAAGTAATGTCTTTTAATATGACATTAATCGATTTCTGTTGTAAATATGCCTGACAAGCTTGTTACACTGAATGACATTTTACTGGCTGTCTTCTGTAAATCAGGGGAAAATGTATGATATTTATTTTTTGCTCAGAAAAACAAAAACAAAATTGCAATTAAATAAAACAGAAAACTTTTTGCATTTTTTGGGGGAAAACTACAACAGTTTAAAGCAGTATTACACTTTTTTTATGCTTAAACACTTTTTCGTCTTTGACCCATATATCAATATTTTGTCTTTCTAAAATCAGTATACTTGTTTAACAGGTTTTAACATGAACACTAACGTGTCTTTTAACAGGTGAACCTGCAGGATATAGTGTAGGAAAGTCTAATAAATCTAACCTGTTTAACCTGCTGCTCTCCCTGAGCCACAAAACCATCCCCAAATCACCACGTATGAATAATGTGTATATAAATCAAGTATTTTAGAATGTAAATAAACAAATAATATTACATTTAAAAACAAATATAAATATTCGATTTAAAAAGTTTGGGTCTGTAAATAATTTTTTTTTTTTTTACATTTATGCTCACTAAGGCTTGTTTCTTTGATAAAAAAAAATACAGTGAAACAGTAATATTGTAAAATGTTATCATAATTTCAAATAACTGTTGTCTATTCTAATGTATTTCAAAATGTAACGTCACATGATCATTCGGAAATCCTTCTTATAGGTTGATTTTCTGCTCGAGAAATGTTTAGTGTAATTATCAATGTGAAAATCAGTTTTGCTGCGTCATATTTCTGTGGAAACTGTGATACATTTTTTTCAGGATTATTTGAAGAACAGAAAGTGCGAGAGAACAGCTTTATCTGAAGTAGATAAAAGCAACATTATAAATTACTATCACTTTTGATCAATTGAAGGCATTTTTTTTTTTTGCACATTGAACAATAGTTTAAAAGGTCCTTATATAGCTGGCAAATAAAAGCAAATAACACTTTATAAACTTTATTTAAAAACATTAGAACCTTTGAGGAAAGGACGAATGTTTGTTCAGATTAAAGCAGCACACATCTATTCCTGCTTTACGTCTTTAAAGTCAAACAAAGTGAGTCTACATGATGCAATCAATGGCCTTGTGTGAGTGTTTGTGTGAGTTTTCTGCTGAGCCATCCGCTCGTGTTTGAGTACCAGTATGACTGGTCTTTTACTATCAACACATCAGCCAAAAGCAACGTTTTTTCAGAGGCGGAGCAAACATTTACATTCTTTGAAGACCAGGATCTTTCAAGACATACACTGAAGACCATGGATCAGGTTCTCTGAACATTATTAGGGTCAAATAAATAAATGTGAACATTTATAAAGTGCATCCTAATTCAGTGTACATGTATTGCATGAACAAACATCGGTGACATCTATGAAATGCATTGTAATCCAGTGCACATTCATTGCATGTTCTAGCTGCTAACCACATATTTCAACACTCACAAACCGTTTGCCTTCCATGTTAGTTACTATGTTATTGTGTCCATGCCACCGGCTCTTTCATCATGCATCCAGCACAGTATCACTCCACTGAGCAAGTACTGAGACCTTCATGCAGCACATGATTAGATATGAATGGAACTGCTATGAGTTTTGCATTAACTGTCGGTGCTGTTAATCTCAGACACGTGCACTGGCAAGACATTAACCACACTAACTAGGGACACTTCAGGGAAGGGTGGAACATTGAAAGCCTATAATTACGCTTTTAAGATTACCAAGTTATCCATAGATTCAGAGGAGAGAATGAAATAAAGAAAAATAATGTTAATGCATTACTAATGGAATGTTGTCATAATTTGCAACCAGTCATAAAAGGATCATATATAAATAAGAATCAAATGAGATATTAACTGAAAATACAATAATAATAAAATAAGTTCATTGTGAATAATCTTATTGGATCAATTTAAAATTAGATCCAAATTGTAACTTATTGGCTCAAAATAACAATTATTAGAAATTTAGAAATAGTAACTTCATTAGCATTCCTTTTGAATTTTTTTCAACTGTTCATGACATATAAAATGGAAATCAAAGGCCTTTATGGATAACAAGAACATATCGTATTTCACCCCACATATAAAATAAAATATTTTCTTGCATTGTTAAATTGTTTTGATGCCAATGAAGCACATTCTTCTCCCTTGTCCCCTTAATGCAAAATAAAATCATTTCTAAAGTATTTATATATCATTATTTGATATTTGCTGATCTTAAATAACATAATATTGTTAAAGTATTTTTTAAATACTGTAATACACCAATGAGAATTATCTTTGAGAATAAAGTAATAAGTAAAAAGTAACATGTTACAATACATTACAAAAAAAAGTGCAGAAAATTTAATGAACATAATAATAAAAAGTCATGAAAGAAATAAAAATCCTAAAAACAGATGTCATTAAATAATAGGAAAAATATTATAAAAAAAGAAAGAAAATGTTACATAATTAAATTATATAGTTATAATTTATATAAATATAATTTGTAATTTAATAATATATTATTATATTTTTTAGGGTGCAATGTGATGTTTTCCTGACACTTCTGACTGACACATTCCAGTTTTGTTACAAGTCTTGACTGTTACATTATAACAGAAATGCTACACTGTATCAAAGCTCTTCTGTTACTTTATATCAAAGTTCTTTTGTTACTCTGCATCAGTTGCACACAGCATGACACACACATCCCAGTCCAGCACACTGAATACTCACTCGCCTGTGCAGTGATGCTGACTACAGCTCTGTAGGGATCAAGTAAACAGTGTGGATGACAGTGCAAAAACTGCGTGGCACAGCTGATCTGGAGTCAGTCACAGCATTAACAGAAATGACTTTCCCAGTTTATTACTGGTTCATAAGCGCAAAAAGACACTTACCAGCTAAAATGGCCTTTCCAGGGTGTGTGAGTTTGGCTTGTCCTGCGGGCGCAGCGGCTGATAAACAGTGCGGTCTGTGGAAAGGACTCACAAATTTCGGGTTCACTGACATTTTTCTTGTTTTAAAGCGGGGTTTGCAGACAAACGCGCCTCCTCCCGCTCAGCAGAAACAGTATTTGTGGCGTAAACGGCTCTCATAAGTGAAGGGACGGGCTCTCGCTGATCTTTTGACAGCTTGAAGATCCTGCTCTCTTTCAAAAGTACTCAGACAGACTCTCGTGTGTGTGAGTGAGTGTGTTTTTAAGGGAGGGAGTCTCCATCGGCGCGCCATATTTCTGACGAACACTTCAGATCTGTTAAGGTGGAACGGAACAGACGCGTTTCTTGAAGGTTCACTCACTGGGTCAAGGCACACGTTACAACTTCATAACAGGAAAGTTAGTTAAATACACCTTTAATGAAGTTGTTTTTGGAGACCTACTACTATGCATTTTATTAGGGTAAAACTTAGTGTGCTTCTTAAATTTCAGAAACGGTTAAGTCACAGCGATTTATTTAAAAAAAGACAGAAAATAAAAGTTTTTTCTTTTCATATTCCTTTTAGTCACAACCAGGGGCGGATCTAGAAAAATATTGATGGGGTGGCGAGAAGGGGGCAGGAATTTTGGAGGGGTGGCAACATGGCAGACGTGTATATACTGAATTTAGTCACAGTTATTACAGTTTGATGATAAATATATGTGCACACACTACAAAAGGACACAGGCTATCATTTACAAACTTAATCTCATGCAATCAATGTCTTGCATTTGAAACAGTTCATATAAGGAATAAGTGACCATAAGCACCACCACACTCACTAATGCAGTATGCATCAACATGTAATTAAGAGCATTATAAAAGGTTCAGTGTTATCAATATGTCAATTTATTATAAGAAACACAAGATTTTAACAGCCATTTCCAGCTGGGGAGACTCAACTGATTTTCTACTGTTTAGTGTTAATCACCATCTAACTCAACCAGTCAAGAGCTAGATTTAGCCTTAGATGTTATATGAATATGGTCTCTGAAGCATAGGTTTTATTAGCTGACAATAATAATAAATAAATAAACATTATAGGCACAAATACAAATGTACTTTTAGAAATTGTTTTTGAAAAATATGGTGTTATTGTTTTGGTAAGCTTAAATTAAAACGTCTATGAAAACTTGTGTGATATTCCTTTAAAATAATTTTTAGTATATCTTTTTTTAAGTGAAGTGAAGTGACATTCAGCCAAGTATGGTGACCCATACTCAGAATTTGTGCTCTGCATTTAACCCATCCGAAATGCACACACACAGAGCAGTGAACACACACACACACTGTGAGCACACACCCGGAGCAGTGGGCAGCCATTTATGCTGTGGCGCCCGGGGAGCAGTTGGGGGTTCAATGCCTTGCTCAAGGGCACTTAAGTCGTGGTATTGAAGGTGGAGAGAGAACTGTACATGCACTCCCCCCACCCACAATTCCTGCCGGCCCGAGACTAGAACCCACAACCCTTCGATTGGGAGTCCAACCCTCTAACCATTAGGCCACGACTTCCCAATAAGTATATTTTATATTTATATTATATTTTAAGTATATTTTACTAAGCAATTTCTTACATAATTTCTTTGAGTTAGACCAAACTTTTATTTTGGTGGGTTGTAATCAGAGTTTCTGTGTTTTTTAATTAACTATTATTATTAGCTAATAGGAAGTATAGCATACTCTACTGTGCAATAGTAATATATTTCTTTTTGAATTTCTTCAAAAAGAAACCTTTCTTATTTTGACAGGTTGTCGTAAAGACATTGCTGTTTCTGTCAGTCTGTGTATACGATATGAGTAAATGACGATAGTTTTATCAAATGAAATGGTGAAATCCTCTCATAGGGCGCTGACGTGCACATGTGTAACATACATCATGCATCAATATAGTGAAGAGCTGAAAACACCACACGTGCTTCAGTGTGTGTGTGTATGTGTGTGTGTGTGTGTGTGTGTGTGTGAAGTAGAGCACACTGTTGTATTTACCTCAAATATGATGATGGAAAAAAACACCTACTATAGGGGTGAAAAAAGAACTTTAATCAAATAAAAAATGAAATGAATAAATTGTATTATTTACAAATCACAATTGTAGCTCTTGACATTTACCTGTGGCTATAACTTTATTATGACTCTAAATTATTTTATAGTCCTCAAGCATTCAGAAATCATGCAAAAGGAAATTAAGCAGTTTTACTATGATAAAACCAAACCATGGTTTATTTTTGTAAGGGTTGTGATTTTTTTTTTTTTTTTTTTTTTTGAAGAAGAAGAAATTATAAAGGTTGTGTCATCTAATAGCAAAAAGGTGGCCAAAAATGAAACATGAAGTGAATATGAATTAAACGTTTGGTCAGTAGCCTAAACAAGGATTTGATTGTCCTCTTAGTGTAACAGCAGCAATTACGTGGCATTTGTAATAACATGTACATAAATTGTTTATTTTGTATTTGCCTACATTATGTATTTTAACAGTGTTATTATTAACCAATCATTATTTGATTCATTATTTTTTTATTTAATGCATTTTAGGTAATTTTAAAGGCTATTGATGGCTTAGGTCTGTTTTTATAGCAGCAACAACAACAACAACAAAATATTACAGTATGTTAATACTTTGTAAATTATTATTTGAAGTAACAAAATCATGGTTAATTTGCAGTTACCATGGCTACAAGAACAATGATTGATAGTTTTCGTAAGGGAACCTGAGGGGAAAAAAACTGAAAGTGATAAACGGGCCTTGTTTTTACCTAAATGATTTATACTTTATTTTAATATATATTAAAAATGTATAAGGTGTGCATTGTAGCTGACACCTAAATGAACACATTACAATTGTTTTATGACTGCAAGTCTTTCTCCTCAAATGCTATTGAGCTTCAAATTTGCGTTTGAGCCCATGTGAAAGAGTAGCATAATTTACATATGATCGCGGATCGCGAATCATTTGAGTCAGTTCGGGAGATCGGAGCGGGTTCGCGAATCATTTGAGTCAGTTTGGGGATTGCAAATCATTTGAATCAGTTCGGGAGTTCGTAGCGGGATCGCAAATCATTAGAATCAGTTCGGGAGTTCGGAGCGGGTTCGCGGATCATTTGAATCAATTCGGGAGTTCAAAGCGGGTTCGCGAATCATTTGAATCAGTTCGGGAGTTCGTAGCGGTTTCGCGAATCATTTGAGTCAGTTTGGGGATTGCAAATCATTTGAATCCGTTCGGGAGTTCGGAGCGGGATCACGCATCACGAAAGTTTCGCGCTCATAAAGTTTCAAATTGGCCATAACCTTTAATTCGTTGTTGCCAACTGGGGTGGCAGCAGGGGTGGCAAGGCTTTCTTTTAGCTTTTAGGCATTTGCCACACCACCTTGGTAGATCCGCCCCTGGTCACAACATTTTTTTACAGTGTCGTCATCATGTATTATTCAGACATAACTTATTTTAATATTAAACTTATTTTATTTCAGCTAGTTCCTTATTTCTATTTTAATTTAGTTTTTCTTGATGTACTAAAATAATGCAAACGAACATGTATTAAACCCGTATAGACGTTTTTAAAAACATAAATAATTAAAAAACATAAAATAAGTAAAAACTATAAAATTACGAAAACTGTAACTACAATAAAAATAAAAAATAAAGCTTAAAAATTAAAACTAATTAAAAATATTATTATATTAAATAATTACCTCAATGGTACTGATGTAACCCTGTTAAAGATTATGCATGCATTATTTGTATGGTTCTCTTTAAGAGGCAAAGGTGGACAATGCATGTGAAATATATAATCAATTGATTTATTTATAATAAAATATGCAATGGAATTTAAGAGTCATCTAGACTAAATAATCAGAGCAGCATTATGTGAAGGTGGTGACATCTGCTGGTAACCGTGTGTGTGTGTGTTTGAATAGGCTAATAATAAAGCAGTGATGAATACGGGCATATAATTAATTGTAACTGTAATCTACAGCTTCTGTTATCTCTCATTCGTCTGCATTTGGAGATTTAATGTTAAGTACTTAAAAATAACAATAAACCTTTTTTTTAAAGGACTCATATTTGCACCAAACCTGAGTACAAACCCCTTTAAAACTTTACAATGGTAACCACAATATCTGTGAAATACTATAGTTACTGTATTGTAGAATATTTGCTGGAATTTATGGTTATAATAAATCGATCATTTTATTTGTGGAAAAAACCCACCACTTTTTTAATGTCCCACTGGGGACTTTTATTTAGCAATCGTTTCTGTGAGGCCAGTGCGCATGCGCAGTTTGTCTCCTTCACTTTGTCCTGGAGCAATCAGAAACACAGCACACATTAAAGCGTCAGCTTTGGTTTCTCGTCATCATTTTATTTCTGTCTCAACAGCAACAATATCCTCGGTACGAATTTATCATTCTATTTTTAACAACTTTAAATATCGACTCAGTTGTCTGTAGTGTGTTTATAGCACAGCACTCACCATAGTCTTAATTTAATCATATTTTTTTATTAAATGTGTGTGTTCGTGCTGTTGAATAAAATAAAATGTGTCGATGCCCTGTCTTTCTGTCCAACATGTTTAGGCTTCCTGCATATGATTAAGTCTTAAAGGCTTTTCCTCCATTCATGATTAGATTATCAGCTCGAGGCCACGCCCCCTCATGCATAAACACACGTCTTCGTTGCTTCAAGTGTCAGATAACGCACGTATCTGAAGATATTCGCTGTTGGATAATAGCATGCATTTCTACTGAAGTGTTTTGAACATCAGTTTAGCAGTTTCCCTTTACAGTATTAATGTCACTTAATATGTACACTACATAGGCAGCATTTCTAGGTGTCTTAGACATATTTAATGCTCTTACATGCTGCCTACAGATCAGTTTATTTGTACAGTTAAAAACCCGGACATGGATAATCATGTAAAAATAGATGCACTGTATGAAGGAGGCAGGCTGGCATTATTCTTATTATTTTTTTGCATGCAACTAAGTTATAATTTGCTGGTTGTCCACTTATTTTACAGGCCCTCATAATTTTTTTTTTATATGTTTATAAGTGAAATGTGTTGGCATTGGCAGTGCAATCATGTACAGATTATGAAAGCTTATTTAACAAGGTTTTAAAAATGAGCAACTACTATGAACTGCATGCACACAGTGGGTTTGATAACTGATTAAGCCATTTTGTGGGTTTGTTTTATCTGCGGTTTGATCCCCGCTTTCTTTTGACATTTTTGTAGCTTTCTTAAGACAAATGCTGATATTTTCCCTTTCGTTTATGAATCAGATATAATGGCAGTTCCTCCTGCATACTCAGACCTGGGAAAAGCAGCCAAGGACATTTTCAGCAAGGGTTACGGTGAGAAAACTCTTGTTTTGGAGAAGATGTTAGGATGAATTGCATTCTGCTGTAATTCCTGTCTTTGTTTTGTTTGTAGGTTTTGGGATTGTAAAATTGGACCTCAAGACTAAATCTCAAAATGGAGTGGTGAGTTAGTTATAGTTTAATTATTTTGCAGCAGTACTTTCTTTGTTTTTTTTTAAATACACTTTGGCCAAAATAAAACCAAATTAAATTTACCATTAATACAATTTAGGTCTACTTTAAGGACCATTAAAGGAATAGTTCACCCAGAAATGAATATTTGTTGGAAATGTTCTCACACTCAAGCCATCCAAGATGTAGATGAGTTTTTTCTTCATCAGATTTGGAGAAATGTAGCATTGCTTCAGTGGATGCTCTGCAGTGAATGGGTGCCGTCAGAATGAGAGTCCAAACAGCTGATAAAAACATCACAATAATCCACAAGTAATCCACAGCACTCCACTCCATCAGTTAATGTCTGGAGAAGACAAAAGCGGCTTGTTTGTTAGAAACAAATCTATCATTAAGACGTTTTTAACTTCTGGGCAGAATACGAGTCTATAATCCATAATGAAGCTTCCTCAGTCCATCTCCTGTTGTCTCTCGCGTTAAAATCAAGCCACATCTTTGTTTAGAGCTGTTTTGGTTTGTAAACGTTGCTTCATCTGTGCAGATTTCTCTCCTAATTCAGAGCTGACATTTCCATTAGGGAAAGCAATTTTTTAGAGGACTATAAAAGCCAGAAGCAATAGTTTGAAGTTAAAACATCTTAATAATGGATTTGTTTCTTACAAACAAGCAGCTTTTGGTTTCACAAGACATTAACTGCTGGACTGGAGTTGTATGGATTATTGTGATGTTTTGGACTTTCATTCTGACGGCACCCATTCACTGCAGAGCATCCATTGCTGAGACACTAATGCAATGCTACATTTCTCCAAATCTGATGAAGAAACAAACTCATGCTAATCTTGGATTTACAGAAAATGTACATTTTTGAGTGAAATATTCCCTTAAAGTGCACATTCCATTACCTTAATGCTTGTTATGAATTCAAAAATTAATGCAATTTGTATGTCTTTGATGCACCATTTTGGGAAATGCATTTAGATGGTAAGATTAATGTAGGGGTGTTTGTGTTGATGTGGCAGGTTTCACTGTAAAGGCCCACACATCTCTGTGGTCTCCTTCACACATCATTTACCATACAGACAGAACTGTTTGAGTCTTTATCTTGATGTCAGTTTTTTTGTGGTTAATTATTTTCATGTCATGTGAATTTAATTTTGAATAATTTCTCTCTGACTACACAACCGACATCGCTCTGGAGTTAAACAAGAGTCCCGTCCTGTCCCCTCTGTGTTTCTGGGTCACAATCAAAATAAACCTCATTCTGTCACATCACTCGCCATCTGCCATCCAGTACTGTCATGAGACGTGTTCAATGTCTGTTTTATTGTTTATTTAATGTTATATGTTGTTTTTAATAATGCACAAGTATAGACTTTCTGTCATTTGTTTTTAAATGTGAAATGACAGGGTTTTCGGGAAACAGTGTTGTTATTTGTAGCTAAAACTAAAATGAACTAAAAAAAAACAATTAAAATTAACACTGAAATTTGTTATTAAAAATCGAGAAAAATCTATAATTTAGTAAATTGGTAATTACAGGGTTTTCCGTAACAGTGTGGTTGTTTTTAACTATAACTCAAATTAATATTATTAAATATATATTATTTGTTAATACTGTAGAAAAATTGGTTATTCGGTAACTGAAATAAAAGAGAAATACTGAAAAACTTAAATTTAAATAAAAATTAAAAATGTTGCCTTGGCAAATAACTGAAATAAGTTTAAGATGAAAATATATAAATAATTAATTAAATATATAAATAATATATAAAAACAAAAACTAATAAAATGTTAAAAGCAAAAATACATTTACTAAATTTAAAATTAAAACTGGAATATATAAAACTAAAAACTAATTGAAAATATAAATAAATATTAGAATACTGTATAAATAATATTAAAATAATATAAATTAAAATAAAAGTTTAAAATGGTCAAATATAAAAAAACACATGGATTACCTTGGTTTATATATCACTACAGATAATTTCATAATTAGAAATTAATTATAATTAATTGTCAGTAAAAAAAAGTCCAATATATTATTATATTAATCTATACTATTTTCTCTATTAAAAAAAAAAAAACACTCAGACTTAGTGAAATTGCAAACTATTAACTTAAATCACAAAAAGTAGGTAACAGTCTGGTGTTTTTGATTTGAAGTTGATTAAAAAAGCGGTTGGTTGCTAATGCATGCCAAGTTTATATATAGAAATATATATTAATCCTGTTCATAAACTCTAATCCAACTGCAGGAGTTCAACACGTCTGGATCCACCAACACAGACACGGGAAAAGCCGGCGGGAGTCTGGAGACCAAGTATAAGATGAAAAGATCTGGGATTGAGTTTGAACCAGAAGTGGAACACAGACAACATGCTCAGTACAGAAGTGTCTGTAGAAGACCAGGTCAGGAAAAACTCTCCCCTTAGAGTCGCTATGGTTTGCTGTCATGTTCATAATTTGCTGTATCGTCTCCTCAGCTCGTCCAGGGGTTGAAAGTGGCTCTGGATACGTCTTTTGTACCAAACACAAGGTGAGTTGTTAGTATCTGACGCATTAAGGCTGGTTTGACGATCTGGTTTGGTGTCTTTGACGGTGTTTTTCTTTCTTTAGCAAGAAAAGTGGTAAACTGAAGACTGGCTACAAGCGTGACTTTGTCAATGTGAGCTGTGATGTTGATTTCGAGGGTCCGGTTGTGCACTCTGCAGCGGTTCTGGGATACGAAGGCTGGCTTGTGGGCTATCAGATAGCGTTTGACACGGCCAAATCCAAACTGGTGCAAAATAACTTTGGCTTTGGGATAGCAAGGCAGGAGACTTCCAGCTTCACACCAACGTGTAAGAGTCAATGAAAAACCTCATTATATATTATATAAAATTTAATTAAATTGGCAACTTTTTATTTCACAATTCTGACTTTTTTCCTTTTTAGAAGAATTGTGATTTAGAAACTCACAAATGTGTTAGAATTTTGAGATAAAAAGTCGCCAATTTATTTCATTTTTTTATTAAAATTGCACGAAAAAATACATACGTTTATATCATGCAATTTTGTGTTTATATCTCACAAGACTTATTTCTCAAAACACAGGCTCGTGTTACCTTTTTATGTTTTTTAAATATGAAATATTCTGATTTAGCTAGCTACGACCCTGCTGATATTAGAGCTGGGATTAAAATATTGATTTATCAATCTTAATAAATTCTAATTTCATTGAAACCGATATCAATTCTTAAATCGCAAGAATTGATCTTTTAGTGGATGCTGTTTTCCCCTCCAGTAATAACTTTTATGCTTGGTCACTTTTGACATGAAACTCAGTTACAGCACAAGATAAAGATGATAAGAAACAGCTTACAGAAATGAATCACGTCTCACTCAATCAGTGTTTCAACCGCGGAAAGACGTCAATGTGTCACATGATGTAACATTAGCTCGGGCAAGTCACTCAGTGACCGTAAACTTGTTATTTATCCAGAAAGAAAAAACCCTAGAGAGTGTTTTATTAAATATATTTATGCACTATATTATTATTGAATATTTTTGCTTAAAGTTACACCTCTTTGGAGTGTTACAAGCTCTTGGTGCATAAAGCAGAGCTGTAAAGTAAAGTCTCAAATCTGAAAACGATATGTTTATAAAAGTTAAGATTCAAACACGCCTTCCTAAAAAGGCTAATTTAAACACGCCCCCACATGTCTACATCACGATGTGGGAAGATTTGCATAATGCCGCCAAATCTTGAGTCTGGTGCTTCTGACTCACAGCCTGTAAGTACGTTTGCATATTAAAGTTTAAGGCAGTTTTGAGCAGTGTAGAGAAGTGCTTGTTTTGTGTTTCTCCGATCACAAATGCAGACATGGTTTTATTTTTACGCAGCGTGATATGCAATGCAACGAGTAAGTCATTATAATCAGTAATTATGTCCGCACTGGATGCAGAAACTGCCTCGTTTGTAATGGGTTTCATTGGTTTTGTTTTGGAGACAGCATCACGGTATGGTAAGGGGCGTAACATTTCAGTCACATGCTTGAGGAATTCGGCCAATCACAACACACTAGACAGCTGGCCAATCACAGCACACCTCGCTTTTCAGAACGATGAGCTTTGTAAAGATCAATGTTTTCCAGAAAGGCGGGGCATAGAGGAGAACAATAATGTACATTATAACTTAACCCGCATAAACACATTGCATTACACCAAATACATAAAATAATGTTATTTTTAGCAACGTCATATGACCCCTTTAACCTTTTCTTCAATATTTAATGTAATGTTTGAATAAATCTGTCATCA
>NW_020528891.1:7500-99696 GCF_003368295.1 Carassius auratus | reverse complement strand
AATATTGGTCTTTGAGTGCACCGGCCATCTGTTCATCTAAAACTACCAGGTCAAAAGTACAGAGTACTGTCTGCGTGGGTATTACCGCTGCCTAGTGTGGCTTAACAATTATCTCTACACCTGTGTAAAGACGGGCCTTCGTGATGCAGAGCTGCTGCTCAACAGAGGCCACTCAGGCAAATCTCTTTTTTCGTGTTCCTCAGAAGAAAGCCAGACAGGCTTGGAATGTCACAGTTGTGGGATAGGTTTAGGTCAAACAATGACTGCTCTTTCATTTCTGCATCAACTATACCTTTAGTGACTGTGTTCAGCTCTTGGCACAAAGCCCTTGCTAGAATTGAGTTCCTCCTCAACAGAAACCCACCTAAACGATTGTGAAAAGAGATTCAGTGTTTCCGCCCAGTTTCGAACTGGGGACTTTCGCGTGTGAGGCGAACGCGATAACCACTACAAACGGAAACCCACTTCTAAGCAAGTCCGAAATCATTGTGTGCAGGCTCAGCAAAATGCGCCATAAAGGCTAAACCTTCTGAAGCCAACTGCCGGCTCAAAGGGGTTCATACATTTCTTCAAAAGGGGACAGCTGTTTCTGCTCGGTTTCGAACCGAGGACCTTTCGCGTGTTAGGCGAACGTGATGACCACTACACTACAGAAACTCCACAGTCTAGCGCTGAGTGCCTTTTGGGCGAATATTTATAGTGTGATGTGCCCGAAAGCAAATAGACAATCGCGTAATCCACGCACAAAGAGGGACAGAGTTCATTCGCCTGGCAGTCTATGCAGAGTTTCCTGAAAGCTACCCTTAACTTACCTCGGAATTAAACACTTGCAGCTTGATATCAAGCCGAAACCTGCCTTCCTGTGCTAGTCTCAAACTACAAACCAAAGTTCCAAGAACTCAGGAGAAACTCGAAAATTTCTCTGGTGATTTTTGTTGGTCAAATTTTCGAGTTTTCTCCAATCTTCTTGAAACTTTTAGTTTTTTTTGAGCCGAGATTTCAAGTTTCTCCAATCTTATTGAAACTCACCACAGGGGTAGCACGTGTCCAGACTAGCATGGGAAATCAGGTTTTAGCTTGATATCTCTTCAGAAAGCTGAGACATGGACTTGCCACGTACAATCTATCCCATTGTAAAAAATACAGACTGTTTGTGGTCAGTGGAATTCTGAGGGTTTAACACCTCTGGGTGCTTCGGGAGTAAGCGAGGAGCCACCTGAACAGGTTTATTGGCAGATTCGTTGACCATTGTGTTGAATTTCAAGAAGGTTAGCCATGTGTTAGAAACTGCTACGGCTTGCATCATTTTATCAGAAAATAACACTCCAGATGGATGTGTTTTAAAGTTCGTCAAGGGGATAAAAAGGCTACTTGTGGGCACGTAGGGGATCAGGGGGACACATAGACAGCTTGCGGTCACAGTTTTTGTATTACCAGTGGACAGAAGCGCAATTAGTGGTCACATAGGCGGTGAGAGGGACTGATGGGCTGTTTGTGGTGACACAGGTGATCATTGGGACAGACAGGGCCGGCGCGCAGGGGTCTAAGGAGGGCCTGCCACGTACCCCCTTTTAGACACCCCTTGAGACCCTGCCTTACGTGATGGCCTAGGTGGAATAAGACCCTTACACAAGAGGACAGAGTTCATTCGGCGTGGCAGTCTACGCAGAGTTTCCTAAAATCTCGTCTTTGGTGTTTCTCAGAAGAAAGCCACACAGGCTTGGAATGTCACAGTTGTGGGTTAGGTTTAGGTCAAACAATGACTGCTCTTTCATTTCTGCATCAAACTTTACCTTTAGTGACTGTATTAATGCCTATTGGCCGCAAAGCCTTGGAAGCGTTGAGTTCCTCCTGAACAGAAACCCACCTGAACAATTTTGAAAAAGAGATCCAGTGTTCCCGCCCAGTTTCGAACTGGGGGACCTTTCGCGTGTAAGGCGAACGTGATAACCTCTACACTACGGAAACCTGTGGCGAAGGTGTCAGATCTTTTCATCTCATGCATCTTGGAGCACGAATCAAATTACAAATTGCGTTGCGCTCTTCAGTTCGCAAATACCTTCTATTTTTAGCAGCAAACCGGGAATTTCTCCAGTTGTTTGCGGGAATCCTCTGTGGCCATTTCTTCTTTGTTTTTTTCCCCACTTTCATTTAATATATGTATATTTATATGTTGTACGAAATATTGGGTCTTTGAGTGCACCGGCCATCTGTTCATCTAAACTACCAGGTCAAAAGTACAGAGTACTGTCTGCGTGGGTATTACCGCTGCCTAGTGTGGCTTAACAATTATCTCTACACCTGTGTAAAGACGGGCCTTCGTGATGCAGAGCTGCTGCTCAACAGAGGGCCACTCAGGCAAATCTCTTTTTTCGTGTTCCTCAGAAGAAAGCCAGACAGGCTTGGAATGTCACAGTTGTGGGATAGGTTTAGGTCAAACAATGACTGCTCTTTCATTTCTGCATCAACTATACCTTTAGTGACTGTGTTCATGCCTCTTGGCCGCAAAGCCTTGCTAGAATTGAGTTCCTCCTCAACAGAAACCCACCTAAACGATTGTGAAAAGAGATTCAGTGTTCCCGCCCAGTTTCGAACTGGGGACCTTTCGCGTGTGAGGCGAACGTGATAAGCACTACACTACGGAAACCCACTTCCTAAGCAAGTCCGAAATCATTGTGTGCAGGCTCAGCAAAATGCGCATAAAGGCTAAACCTTCTGAAGCCAACTGCCGACTCAAAGGGGTTCATACATTTCTTCGAAAGGGGACAGCTGTTTCTGCTCGGTTTCGAACCGAGGACCTTTCGCGTGTTAGGCGAACGTGATGACCACTACACTACAGAAACTCCACAGTCTAGCGCTAGAGTGCCTTTTGGGCGAATATTTATAGTGTGATGTGCCCGAAAGCAAATAGACAATCGGCGTAATTCCCACGCACAAGAGGACAGAGTTCATTCGGCCTGGCAGTCTATGCAGAGTTTCCTGAAACGCTACCCTTAACTTACCTCGGAATTAAACACTTGCAGCTTGATATCAAGCCGAAACCTGCCTTCCTGTGCTAGTCTCAAACTAACAAACCAAAAGTTCCAAGAACTCAGGAGAAACTCGAAAATTTCTCTTGGTGATTTTTGTTGGTCAAATTTTCGAGTTTCTCCAATCTTCTTGAAACGTTTAGTTTTTTTTGAGCCGAGATTTCAAGTTTCTCCAATCTTATTGAAACTCACCACAGGGTAGCACGTGTCCAGACTAGCATGGGAAATCAGGTTTTAGCTTGTTATCTCTTCAGAAAGCTGAGACATGGACTTGCCACGTACAGTCTATCCCATTGTAAAAAATACAGACTGTTTGTGGTCAGTGGAATTCTGAGGGTTTAACACCTCTGGGTGCTTCGGGAGTAAGCGAGGAGCCACCTGAACAGGTTTATTGGCAGATTCGTTGACCATTGTGTTGAATTTCAAGAACGTTAGCCATGTGTTAGAAACTACTACGGCTTGCATCATTTTATCAGAAAATAACACTCCAGATGGATGTGTTTTAAAGTTCGTCAAGGGGATAAAAAGGCTACTTGTGGGCACGTAGGGGATCAGGGGGACACATAGACAGCTTGCGGTCACAGTTTTTGTATTACCAGTGGACAGAAGCGCAATTAGTGGTCACATAGGCGGTGAGAGGGACTGATGGGCTGTTTGTGGTGACACAGGTGATCATTGGGACAGACAGGGCCGGCGCGCAGGGGTCTAAGGAGGGCCTGCCACGTACCCCCTTTTAGACACCCCTTGAGACCCTGCCTTACGTGATGGCCTAGGTGGAATAAGACCCTTACACAAGAGGACAGAGTTCATTCGGCGTGGCAGTCTACGCAGAGTTCCCTAAAATCTCGTCTTTGGTGTTTCTCAGAAGAAAGCCACACAGGCTTGGAATGTCACAGTTGTGGGTTAGGTTTAGGTCAAACAATGACTGCTCTTTCATTTCTGCATCAACTTTACCTTTAGTGACTGTATTAATGCCTATTGGCCGCAAAGCCTTGGAAGCGTTGAGTTCCTCCTGAACAGAAACCCACCTGAACAATTTTGAAAAAGAGATCCAGTGTTCCCGCCCAGTTTCGAACTGGGGACCTTTCGCGTGTAAGGCGAACGTGATAACCTCTACACTACGGAAACCTGTGGCGAAGGTGTCAGATCTTTTCATCTCATGCATCTTGGAGCGCGAATCAAATTACAAATTGCGTTGCGCTCTTCAGTTCGCAAATACCTTCTATTTTTAGCAGCAAACCGGGAATTTCTCCAGTTGTTTGCGGGAATCCTCTGTGGCCATTTCTTCTTTGCTTTTTTCCCCACTTTCATTTAATATATGTATATTTATATGTTGTACGAAATATTGGGTCTTTGAGTGCACCGGCCATCTGTTCATCTAAACTACCAGGTCAAAAGTACAGAGTACTGTCTGCGTGGGTATTACCGCTGCCTAGTGTGGCTTAACAATTATCTCTACACCTGTGTAAAGACGGGCCTTCTTGATGCAGAGCTGCTGCTCAACAGAGGGCCACTCAGGCAAATCTCTTTTTTCGTGTTCCTCAGAAGAAAGCCAGACAGGCTTGGAATGTCACAGTTGTGGGATAGGTTTAGGTCAAACAATGACTGCTCTTTCATTTCTGCATCAACTATACCTTTAGTGACTGTGTTCATGCCTCTTGGCCGCAAAGCCTTGCTAGAATTGAGTTCCTCCTCAACAGAAACCCACCTAAACGATTGTGAAAAGAGATTCAGTGTTCCCGCCCAGTTTCGAACTGGGGACCTTTCGCGTGTGAGGCTAACGTGATAACCACTACACTACGGAAACCCACTTCCTAAGCAAGTCCGAAATCATTGTGTGCAGGCTCAGCAAAATGCGCATAAAGGCTAAACCTTCTGAAGCCAACTGCCGGCTCAAAGGGGTTCATACATTTCTTCAAAAGGGGACAGCTGTTTCTGCTTGGTTTCGAACCGAGGACCTTTCGCGTGTTAGGCGAACGTGATGACCACTACACTACAGAAACTCCACAGTCTAGCGCTAGAGTGCCTTTTGGGCGAATATTTATAGTGTGATGTGCCCGAAAGCAAATAGACAATCGGCGTAATTCCCACGCACAAGAGGACAGAGTTCATTCGGCCTAGCAGTCTATGCAGAGTTTCCTGAAAGGCTACCCTTAACTTACCTCGGAATTAAACACTTGCAGCTTGATATCAAGCCGAAACCTGCCTTCCTGTGCTATTCTCAAACTAACAAACCAAAAGTTCCAAGAACTCAGGAGAAACTCGAAAATTTCTCTTGGTGATTTTTGTTGGTCAAATTTTCGAATTTCTCCAATCTTCTTGAAACGTTTAGTTTTTTTTGAGCCGAGATTTCAAGTTTCTCCAATCTTATTGAAACTCACCACAGGGGTAGCACGTGTCCAGACTAGCATGGGAAATCAGGTTTTAGCTTGATATCTCTTCAGAAAGCTGAGACATGGACTTGCCACGTACAATCTATCCCATTGTAAAAAATACAGACTGTTTGTGGTCAGTGGAATTCTGAGGGTTTAACACCTCTGGGTGCTTCGGGAGTAAGCGAGGAGCCACCTGAACAGGTTTATTGGCAGATTCGTTGACCATTGTGTTGAATTTCAAGAAGGTTAGCCATGTGTTAGAAACTGCTACGGCTTGCATCATTTTATCAGAAAATAACACTCCAGATGGATGTGTTTTAAAGTTCGTCAAGGGGATAAAAAGGCTACTTGTGGGCACGTAGGGGATCAGGGGGACACATAGACAGCTTGCGGTCACAGTTTTTGTATTACCAGTGGACAGAAGCGCAATTAGTGGTCACATAGGCGGTGAGAGGGACTGATGGGCTGTTTGTGGTGACACAGGTGATCATTGGGACAGACAGGGCCGGCGCGCAGGGGTCTAAGGAGGGCCTGCCACGTACCCCCTTTTAGACACCCCTTGAGACCGTGATGGCCTAGGTGGAATAAGACCCTTACACAAGAGGATAGAGTTCATTCGGCGTGGCAGTCTACGCAGAGTTTCCTAAAATCTCGTCTTTGGTGTTTCTCAGAAGAAAGCCACACAGGCTTGGAATGTCACAGTTGTGGGTTAGGTTTAGGTCAAACAATGACTGCTCTTTCATTTCTGCATCAACTTTACCTTTAGTGACTGTATTAATGCCTATTGGCCGCAAAGCCTTGGAAGCGTTGAGTTCCTCCTGAACAGAAACCCACCTGAACAATTTTGAAAAAGAGATCCAGTGTTCCCGCCCAGTTTCGAACTGGGGACCTTTCACGTGTAAGGCGAACGTGATAACCTCTACACTACGGGAACCTGTGGCGAAGGTGTCAGATCTTTTCATCTCATTTTACAAATTACATCAAATTACAAATTGCGTTGCGCTCTTCAGTTCGCAAATACCTTCTATTTTTAGCAGCAAACCGTGAATATCTCCAGTTGTTTGCGGGAATCCTCTGTGGCCATTTCTTCTTTGCTTTTTTCCCCACTTTCATTTAATATATGTATATTTATATGTTGTACGAAATATTGGGTCTTTGAGTCTACCGGCCATCTGTTCATCTAAACTACCAGGTCAAAAGTACAGAGTACTGTCTGCGTGGGTATTACCACTGCCTAGTGTGGCTTAATAATTATCTCTACACAGGCTCAGCAAAATGGGCATAAAGGCTAGACCTTCTGAAGCCAACTGCCGGCTCAAAGGGGTTCATACATTTCTTCAAAAGGGGACAGCTGTTTCTGCTCGGTTTCGCACCGAGGACCTTCTGCGTGTTAGGCGAACGTGATGACCACTACACTACAGAAACTCCACAGTCTAGCGCTAGAGTGCCTTTTGGGCGAATATTTATACTGTGATGTGCCCGAAAGCAAATAGACAATCGGCGTAATTCCCACGCACAAGAGGACAGAGTTCATTCGGCCTGGCAGTCTATGCAGAGTTTCCTGAAACGCTACCCTTAACTTACCTCGGAATTAAACACTTGCAGCAGGCCTTCGTGATGCAGAGCTGCTGCTCAACAGAGGGCCACTCAGGCAAATCGCTTTTTTCATGTTCCTCAGAAGAAAGCCAGACAGGCTTGGAATGTCACAGTTGTGGGATAGGTTTAGGTCAAACAATGACTGTTTCATGACTCTTTCACTTCTGCATCAACTATACCTTTAGTGACTGTGTTCATGCCTCTTGGCCGCAAAGCCTTGCTAGAATTGAGTTCCTCCTCAACAGAAACCCACCTAAACGATTGTAAAAAGAGATTCAGTGTTCCCGCCCAGTTTCGAACTGGGGACCTTTCGTGTCCCAGCCGAAAATAGTTAAGCTTAACTTCTCTTAACTTTTCCCATTCATTCTCTGTGGTAGTGCTTAACACTACGGATGCGATATATTTGTGGCCACACGAAGATTCCCCGGCGCTGTTTCGCCTCTTCCGTGGCGCGGAATTCAAACAGCCTGGTGTCATCTGTCAATCATTCATAGCGAGTGGAGGAGGGGAGGAGACCAGCTTCACGATCGGAGAGATATGTTTACCGATTTGTTGTACAAAACAAAACAAGTTTGCTGACAAGCATTAACTGTCTAAACTACCTTCGCAAAAGTTTTACCTCAGATGACCGTTGTTTTTACGTAAGAGTGCGAGATCAACACAATTAACGTTAAGCGAGAAGGTAGGTTAAGTTGAATGCTACGTTACTTTAGCAATATTCACTTTCTGGATTGTAAATATTTTATCATATAAATTACATGTATATTCTCATGTAATGGTATTGTGTTAATTGTGTTGATTGGTTTGTGATGTTAGGAAATATTTAACCAAACTCACCGTTGAAAATACAGCAGTTTTTTTATATAATTGTTATAGTTTCTTTGTAAGAGTCAATGTTTCATAATTAATCTCTAAGTACTTGTTAATTTTTTTTAAATGTTAACAATGCAATATGATACTCATAATGTAATTCATATGTATTAAACACACATACACAGCAAAATCTCCAGTGTTAATTTAACACTCTTGAGTGTGGACTCATATAAACACTAAAGCAGTGTTAAAAGTAACACTGAAGCAGAGTTGAAGTTAATGAGATAATTAAGAAGTTAATTGAATTATGATTGACCATTATTGAAGACACCTGATGTTAACAAGCAGAACCACCACCCGAGAAAATCACAATTTGTGTGTCACCATTGTAGTGGTCAGTGTTTGCTTTAGTTGACCCTTCAGTTATTAACTTTAGATTTTACGTGGCTGTGGTGACTGAATTATATCATACAGACAGACCACAGCAAAGGCAATCATGTGTGCCATTGATTGTGATTTGAGCTATTTGTTATAGAGTGATCTGAATGCCTGAGTTTAAGTTTCTTTCCTGTAAACATAAATTAAGTGAAAAAGAAAAGTAAGCAACCCAGCATTTTTGCCATAACATGACATGTTTTTAATAGTTAGTTCTACATAAAAAAAATAAAAAGAGATCTTTTGTTTAGACACACAGACATCAGGAATCAGCGTGAGCATCACAACAACGGTGACCATCAAAAAAGCATGTTATAGCCAATAAAAACTCATCCATGGCTCCCATCATGCATTGCGGCATAAATATATTATGAGCTGAACTGTCTTTTTAACTTTTTATTCTAACTATATTTTATTTTTGCTGTTTTTATGTTCATTTTTAGTATCTAGTTTTGTGATGTTCAGAGTTGGTGTGTTTATCTGAATATGCTGTTTGTCACCATTGTTGAGATTCATACACTGATTATTGTTATCTGTGTGTGCCTAAAATTAAAGCTCTTTAATAAAAAAAAAAATCTGAATCACTTGCAAGAGATACCTACAAACTGTATAGAAAATGCAGACTTTTTCATTGAGGAATCAAAGCTGTGACAATCGATAACAGAAGTTTTACTTTGAGAAAACACTGTAAATGAGTTCAGTGACTCATGTCAAACAACAATTACATTAAAACATAATCATCAACACGCAATGGTTTTTGCTCTTGGTTTGACAAACAAACTTTAAAAGTAAAAAGTCACAAGCCAAGATCCCAGCTAAATCAAACACTGACCGCTACAATGGTGACACAAATTGTGATTTTCTCGGGTGGTGATTCTGCTTGTTAACATCAGGTGTCTTCAATAATGCCCAGTCATAACTCAATTAACTTCTTAATTATCTCAGTAACTTCAACTCTGCTTCAGTGTTACTTTTAACACTGCTTCAGTGTTTATATGAGTCCACACTCAGAGTGTTAAATTAACACTGGGGATTTTGCTGTGTATTACATTTATTACATATATATTCTATATTATTATATATATTACTAAACTGTGTGTATATAAAACAACATTTTGAATTAGTTAAACTTGTTTTAATATATACATGTACACATTTTCATATTAAAAATATATATACTTACTCATATATTGAGTGGATTAAATAAATATTAAATAACACTTATGCTCTAAGGCTGCATTTATTAAGGAAAAAACTGTAATATTATGAAATATTATGGCAAGTTAAAATAACTGCTGCTGATGACTGTCTTATTTCACTATATTAAGTATTTTTATGAGGCCATGATTTCAGAACAGCATCATGAAGAAAACTGTTTTTTTTTTTCCTGGGAGATACAAGGTGTCTTTCAGGAAAGGCCCATCAGGCCATTTACGCCGGGACCCATCAGAAGAGGCAAAAAGAATTAAAGACAACCCTTCACTGCAGAACAAGTCAACACCTCAAAGAGAAGATCTGGTCAGGATGAATGCCCGTTCTGTTGTCTTACAGAGAGGAGGGGATGTCTCTGACAAGCAAGAGGTGTTGGGAGAATATATTCTACAGTTTGGCAAATACAAGGGCCAGTCTTTCAGGTGGTTACTAGAGAATGATGTCGGCTATGCTTTGTACCTGTCCAATAAGGTTGAGGAAGAAGAACAGGCTGGGTAGTTCAACCCAGAGGGTCCTTGCAAAGATAGTCTAATTTCCTTTATTGAATACTCAAGAAGCTTTAAGGAAATTGATGACCTTAAACGGTATCTGTCTCAAAGGCCAGATCCATTGCCAGTTTTGATGGAGGAAGACAATACTGTTGGATTTGGAACAAGAGCTCAAGACACTTGGAGACAAATTTGGGATACCAGGGCAGACGGATATGCTTTCTTTATAATAAAGCAGAAGTGTGTTCCAGGCAGCAAAATGTACAACTTGCAGCAGTATCTTTTAAAACAGCAGCAACAACAGCTGACGATAAACACTCCTCCGGTGCCCCCACCATCAGCTTCCACTGCAAGACCACTTGTTTCTTCCAGTACTGCTTCTGATCAGCCTGGTAAGTTAATAAAATTCATGCAAATGTGCTTATATTGTTACTTAAAGCCTACTGATCCATTGATTTTGTTTTATAGTGATGGAGGAGGATGAAGAACTGGAGAGGATAATGCTGAGTCTGTCTCCAACAAAGTATCTCACACAGCTGAGTAAGTGAATCACGAGTCACGTCATGGTGTTATACAGAGCCATGTCAAGTTCAGCATGTTTTTGACACATGCAATTGCACATACTGGAGCAAAAATGTTCAAATTATAATGCTTAATTTTCAAGATCATCTGCAGCCACGGGATCCACAGTCTTGTCTACAGCAGGTTACTTTCCTAATCAGATTCAGAGGCTTATTCTGTTACATACAGACTTATCCTCCATTTCTGAATTTTATTATCTTATTTGTTGCTTTGGCAGTGTTCTTGCCTGTTCTAAAAAGCATGTTTTTTGTTCTAACTATAATTAAGGGTTGAACATACCAGTGGTGAGGGTGAGTGCACTTCATGAATTGTATGCAATGGTATTTAAAGTGTCATTTCCTGTTATAAATGGAATGTTTACTTACAGACTTTTGAACATTATTAGAATTTTTATTCCTAGAATAAATAGAATGATAGAATAAACAATGATTCATGCGTTACATTAAATAAGTCATTTAATGTAGTCAAGACAATTACATACACATCATGTACATTCAGTTTTTTAATATATTTTTTATTTCCTCCTTTTCCTGTTCCGTGCAGGTCTGCCGCAGCCTCCATCAACATCAGTTCCTGTGTGTAGGCCTTCTTCACGGGGTGAAGGCTCTGTACCACCTGCAGAAACACAATCAACACCTGCACCAATGCCATCTGCACTGACTGAAGCCCCTCTTCTCAGCTACAAAAAAGGTAAAGACAGTTAAATACACATCATGTGCAATCATTGTTAATACACACACACACACACACACACATATATCTTTTTTGTGTTCCATGCAGTTCTGTCGACATCACATGCAGTCTCTAGTTCTCCCAGTCCCAGTATGCCTTCTTCACAGACTGATGGGCCTGTACCACCTTCTGCTGCACAATCAGCACCTACAGCTCCTGCATTAATGCCTTCTGTACAGAAAGAAGCACCTGTTCCTAGCTACTTGCAAGATATCAGCCGCTGGAATTGCTCTCTTCAACAAAGAATTTGGATGAAGACAGAGATGGAATCCATGGGGCTCTGGCCAGGATCACACCCAGTAAGACACCTCATGAATATGGTCTCCTTATGGCGCTATCCACCTCAGCCTGAGCTTATAGAGACAAACACTGGCCTTCCATCACCCAAATACTTCCAACTCCATCCCTTTTTCATTTGGAAACCTGAGCACAGTATAATGGAAAGGCTTAGGAACAATTACATCCTGCCTTGTCTTTACAGATGTCAAAATCCAAACGTTGTGTCCTCTGGTGTGGGAAGACCCAGAGTGATCCTTGGTATTACTGGGCAATTTTACATCCTTGCTTCACGTCTGTGTTGTAAGGCATGCAAAAGATACTGGTTTGCTGATAAACCTCAGTGGCCGGACATTCTACCACAGCGATTCAGAAACATCTTGCCAGCCTTCCTCACCCATAAGAAGGCAATCTGTAAAACAGTGATGGATGAACTGAGGCGCTCTGGAAAATCCCCTAATGACATGGCCAACCAGCTGTCTGAGGTGCTTCACCTTAAATTTGAAAGAGCACATCTGGCTTACCTTCTCAGTGTGCAGAATGTCAGGGATGCTGAAGCAGGGCTGTATGGTCAGAAAACCATCACTGGGGCACTGAGGAAGGATGACACACCTGCACCGTTTGGGGATTACGGAGACACTGATGGGTGGAATGGGGTGTATGTCTCTGCACACTATTTAATAGAGTGCCTCCTTCATGAATATCAGCGGCAAGAAGCAGCTCTCACTCAGCTCCTACAAGGCACTTTTGGACAGGTGTTCAGGTCAGATCACACACGCAAAGTTGCTAGAAAAGTGACCCTCTTATCTGGCACGATGTCATCCTATGCTGTGATGAATGAGAACTGGATGATTCTGTCCCGGGTGATGCTGCAGAGTGAAAGTGAGCAGTCATCGGAGTCAATGTACTGTGGGCTATCAAATCGCTACAGTGCTGCTGGTATTCCCAAGGCCAAGTACCAGTGGGTGGACAGGTATAAATCATCACATCTAACCAAACATTACATCAAGTGGTGTAAGCAAAGGTTATGAATACATTAAAATGTATTTTTTTCCCCCTTTATGTACTTAGGGACTGCTGTGCCGCTTTCAGAGTGATGGACCCAGGACCTTATGAGCACCAGCAGTGGGAAGCCTGGAGGACCACAGAAGCTACTGTGGCAGAGGTTACATCAGGAAACCTCAAGAATTTACATGCCGCTTGCAGGAAGTTCAACGAGGACATGGTTGTTAAACTGGACTTGTTTCACTGTATGCGGCGGTTCACCAGGGAGTGTGTTTCGGAGCACCATCCTCTGTATGGCTCGTTCTGCCAGTTCATCTCTTCTGCCTTCTCTGTAGTTGATCAGGGTGACCTGGAGAAACTGAAGAACGCATACAGATTCTGTGGTATCGAGCCTGCTAATCCCACCAAGCTGCACATCAGAGAGCATTGTAGGACAAAAGTGCCACATCCCAGAGAGCTGGTTCAAAGGGTGGAAGAAGTGTTACACCATTTCTATCTGGCAAAGGATCCCAACAACATCTTCCTTTTCAAACCCTCAATGTTAAAATTATGGTGGATTCAGCGTATCCACATCCTTAGAGGCTGCCTGAGTGATCCTGAGGTGGAGGAAGGAATCCTCTACAGATATGGTGGAACCCTACAGCTGAATCATGTCAAGGGTGATGGAGCTGCTGTGCCCATTTGGATCCTTGTGAGAGGCACTTCACAGCAGGAGGGGTTTCATTTCCACCAGGCTCAGTGGGTAACGGGCAATCGTGTCTCTACTGAATTGTTCCAGGCACAGGGTATGACTGGTGTGGCACGCTGGAATTATCAGTGGCTGGTGGACCTGAAGCAGCCTGGGGTTGTCTTACCTGGAGTGTTTGACCCTGTTTTGATGATAGAGTTAAACAGGGCATCTATAAAAGTGACAGGGCAACCCAAATATCCAGCCTTGCACATCTCCAGCAGGGACACAGGAGAGAGGTTGGGCCTGCAATATGTGGAGCCAGGTTGTCGACCTGTGCCTCTTGACTTTGACAAGCACAATAGCAGGAAGACAGACCTAGGAGATGTGGAGATGCAAGAGGAGTCTTCATCTGGCGTTCCGTTCTCATTCCCATCTCAGGTACGCCTTTAAAAAAAATGTATACATTTTTTTTTTTATTAAAAAAAATAAATTTATAGTTCTCACTTGCATATTGCACTCATTTTTTTAGGAATGCTTAAAGGATACCTCTTCTGCTGAGACCCCTCTTGCTGCAGAACCAGAGGCTACCTCACAGGCTGTCATTTTTCACCAGTTTCCTACACCAAGTGCTGTGACAGTGAAGGAACAAACATCAGAGGAGTGTCTTTTAGTTGGAGGTAACTATATAATACATACAGGCGTCAATGTGTGTAATCTGTCTGCCTCATCTATGGACACAGAAAAAATATACTTAAGTTAGTAATTTTGTGAATCTCTTTTAGAACTCCCAAGCACATCACCACTGCCTGTAGCTGCTTCTCCCTGTTCTGCTCGCACTGGACCTATTAAGACCGGTGGGCGAGTTTTTGTGTTAAACCATAATAGATGGACGGATCCAATGAGAAATATCATTGATGGTTGCAGTTATGGCAGCGTCTTCACTCAGCCAGTGAAACAATCAGTGTCCCAGTGACAGTACTGGCACCTGCCCCAGTCAATCCACCTGCAAAGGCTGTTCCTGAGGCTGTCCCTCTGGACCAGACAGCATTCGAGAAGATGGTGAAGGACATCATAGAGAAGCAGCAGGTAGTTCAGCAGCAACAACAATTGCAGGTGCCGCAAAAAAAGCTAACCAGATCCTGTTTAGCCTGTGGCCAGCCTAAGTCTCGATACATGGGTGATGGCTCCTCAATACATTTCTTCTATCAAGGTAGTGATGTTAAATACTTCTACTGCTCCAAGAAAGTATTTGACACACAAGCCCCTTTCACACTGCACGTCGGACCCGCAATATTCCCGTAACATTGCCTGGTCCCCTTCTGTGTGAAAGCAACCACGACCCGGAATTGATTACCGAATTGAACCCGGGTCGGGGACCTAGTAACATTGCGGTAATCGATCCGGAATGAGCGCTGTGTGAACAAAAGCCAGATCTAATTCCGTATGGAAGTGATGACGCGCGTTATCGCGCGACTCTTTTACCGGCTGTTTTGAAGGAAGATCAACATTCTCGACGAAAACATATGTGCAAACTGTAATGAAGCAGAGATCAGTTAGTTCCTCACTTTCCGCGCTGACGCCGAGATCGTTTGCTTGCTTCAGTTAAAGTATAACGTGCCAAGCGCTGTCGACTCGTACATTACACGTCACGCGCTGATGTAACGTGTCGTTACGGGATCTTCTAGGGTTGTGTGTGAAAGCACGCACATATACCGGGTCTTCACTGGCAGTGTGAAAGTGCCAAATCTAGCGACCAGGAAACAATTACAGGAACACTTTACCCTTGTATTTGACGGAATGGCAGTGTGAAAGGGGCTATATTCAGCAGAGGGCCTGACCAACCCCAGAATGCCTTTTGAAGATTTTGCAGAGACTCCTTTTTTTCAGCGGGAACTGGAGGCCTCTAAGCAGAGAGGGACAGAAAGGAAGAGGGTCACTGATGAGAGAAGCAAGCGGAAGTCAGCAGTGGAGCATCCTACTGGTCGTCTGTGCAGATTCTGCCACCTGCCACTGAAACAAGGACCCAACAGTCCTCATATTCACACTAGTTTACCTGGAGTGGCAGGCAAATACATTTACTGTCCTGCTAAAGTGTTTTCTCTTTATCAGGCTCAGGGAATGAGAGCAGAAATGCCATGGAGAGACTTTCAGCAGTCTCCATTCTATGAGACTGAGAAGCAGAGGTGGATAAACGAAAAAAAAAAAAATGACTTCACTGTGCTACAAAACAATATTTGAGATCTGGGCATGTCATTTGCCAAAGACATTCTTGCACAAGGTTATGTAAATAACCTTGTACATTTTTTTATTTTTATTATTTCATTTATTTCCATTTGTTCATTAAAGCACAGAAAGGATTCTTTTATTCTATTGCATTGTATTTTAGTGAGGTTTTATTTTGTTGACTTGCATTGTTAATAACTGTTATAACTAAACTGTCTACATAATTATTTAATTTTAAAAATAATTTTTTCTTGTTTTTTTTCCCCGTTATCCACAACTTTAGATTATATTATCATTATTGTTGTTGTTGTTATTTAATCTATAATTGTAAATTATTTTATTTATATTTCTGTTCATTAAAATACCAAAAGTAATATATTTTATTGTATTGCATTGTATTTTAGTGTTTTTATTTTTATTTTATTGACTTGCATTATTTTATCTTGCCTCATAAACACTATATGTTAATAACTGTTGCTATTAAACTCTTTTTTAATTTAAAATATGTGTTTCTTGTATTTTCCCCCGTGTTATCCACAACTGTAGATTTTATTATTATTACTGTTGTTTAATCTGTAATTTTAAATTATTTATTCCCATTTGATCTTTAAAATACCTAAAACATTGACCTTATTTCCATTGTATTTTAGTGTTTTTTATAAGTACATTTTATAGACTTGCGTTGTTATTACCTTGCTCAGATTTGTAAACACTAAATGCTAATCACTGTTACTATTAAATATATATAATTGTTCATAATTATTTAATTTACAACACAATTTAATTGTTTTTCATGTGTTCTCCACAGCTTTGGATTTTATTATTGTTGTTGTTTAATATATAATTATTTAATGTATATTTATTCAACTATTATATATTTTGGTAAGTACTGTCCTTTAATAATACAATTTTTAAGTTTTATGTAATATATGAATTACTGACCTATAGATAAAAATTAGAAACTTTTTTGCTGTTATTGGTTATATTTCATATATATATATATATATATATATATATATATATATATATATATATATATATTCTGTACATAGTTATACAAATATAAAATTAATTTCTTTTAAAATAAAGTCCTGAAATATTACCAAATGTTCTTTTTTAATTATTCAAATTGTTCTATATTAAAAATAACTTCCCTATAATAATGTAAATATTTATTAAGATCGTTGCACATTTTAAGTGTATCTGGAAGAAAAACGAATACAAACTTATTTTATGGTGTTTGTGGCCGAGACGGGATTCGAACCTCTAATTCTGTGTATTTTTTACGTCCCGCCTCCCTGGAATTTCCTTCGTTCCTATTGGCTAGTCAGCACTCTACACCTATCCGCGACTGGCCTTCGCGTGTGAGGCGAACGTGATAACCACTACAATATGGAAACCCACTTTCTAAAGAAGTCCGAAATCGTTGTGTGCAGGCTCGGCAAAATGCGTGTAAAGGCTAAACCTTCTGAAGCCAACTGTCGGCTCAAAGGAGTTCATACATTTCTTCAAAAAGGGACAGCTGTTTCTGCTCGGTTTCGAACCGAGGACCTTGCGCGTGTTAGGCGAACGCGATGACCACTACTAATAGACAATCGGCGTAAGTCCCACACACAAGAGGCCAAAGTTCATTCGGCCTGGCAGTCTATGCAGAGTTTCCTGAAACGCTACCCTTAACATACCTCGGAATTAAACACTTGCAGCGTGATATCAAGCTGAAACCTGCCTTCCTGTGCTAGTCTCAAACTAACAAACCCAAAGTTTCAAGAACATAGGAGAAACTCAAAAATTTCTCTTGGTGATTTTTGTTGGTCAAATTTTTGAGTTTCTCCAATCTTCTTGAAACTTTGAGTTTTTTTGAGCCGAAATTTAAAGCTTCTCCAATCTTCTTGAAACGTGTCTAGACTAGCATGGGAAAGCAGGTTTTAGCTTGATATCTCTTCAGAAAGCTGAGATATGGACTTGCCACGTACAATCTATCCCATTGTAAAAAAAACAGGCTGTTTGTGGTCAGTGGAATTCCGAGGGTTTAACACCTCTGGGTGCTTCGGGAGTAAGCGAGGAGCCACCTGAACAGGTTTCTTGGCAGATTCGTTGACCATTGTGTTGAATTTCAAGAAGGTTAACCATGTGTTAGAAACTGCTATGGCTTGCATCATTTTATCAGAAAATAACAATCCAGATGGATGTGTTTTAAAGTTCGTCAAGGGGATAAAAAGGCTACTTGTGGGCACGTAGGGGATCAGGGGGACACATAGACTGCTTGTGGTCACAGTCTTTGTATTACCAGTCGACAGAAGGGTAGTTAGTGGTCACATAGGCGGTAAGAGGGACAGATGGGCTGTTTGTGGTGACACAGGTGATCATTCGGACAGACAGGGCTGGCGCGCAGGGGTCCAAGTGGATATTAAATTATGTTGTGGGATAATTAAATATATTCTAAATAAACTACAAACTTAAAATTATATAAATTTATTTTGTTCTCACGTTCTTTCTTGTAACACCTCCCTCTCAGTGACAACAGCTGACTGAGCGGCTCTTTATGCAGCTCATTATGCAGGGCTTTGTCTTCTCACGTGTAAATCACAATGATATTCATGATAGTTGACGCCTACTCGCATATGACTTTTGCCAACAAAAAGTGTTTTAGAAAATTTAAATCAATGTATTGTTTTCTGTAAGTGAGTAAACAAGATGATTTTCACATAATTTAAAGAAAAATTCTAGGCTACAAGCTCCAGTTCTCAGTTAGGACAAAGGACCATAGAAGGCACAATTACCATCACAGAAAGCTAAAGCAATACTGCAAAGCCCTCCCGTAGTCAGCAGGGTTTGAACCTGCGTGGGGAGACCCCAATGGATTTCAAGTCCATCACCTTAACCTCTCGGCCACAACTACGTCTAGTGGTAGGCTGCCTGCCCCCTTGTCTGGTGGAGCCCTGCACAGGCCAAGCGTCAAAAACAAAATTAAGAAGAAAGATGAGGTGGTAAAAAAAAAATTCAACCTTCCTGTACACACAACGGCAGAGGGTTGCCGTGACTCGGATTCGAACCGGGGTTGCTGCTGCCACAACACAGAATACTAACCACTATGCGATTTTTTTTTTTAATTGAATAAATTAATCAATTCAAACATACATATCAATTATTCACATAGAAAAATACATAAGATTCTTTCTTTGACATAAAAAACTTCTACTTTGAATTGACAGACATCTTACTTACATTTAAAAGAAGTCATTAAATAGTTTATTCTTTTAAAAAAGACCATTCAATCCCCAGCTCTTTGAAAACCTTTAACACCTCCTGAGTAAAAATATTATAAAAAACATCAATCGTTTCCTCCAACTTAAAATAATAAAACAGACTTTCAACATATTTTTCTACTTTTCTCCTGAACACATTCCATACATCGATTAAAACATTTTCCTTTTTCATCACCACTCTTCTTTCCCATATCGAACTTTTCATCAGCATTACAAGTAAATTAATCAGCTTCTCATGTTTACATTTCTCATTTATGCCCAACATTAACACCTATTCCCACTCAAAGTTCCCATTTCCTTCTCCTCTCAAAATTAAAATCATGCTTTTACATCTCTCATTAAAATCTTTCAGCTTATCACAATATAAAAACAAGTGTAAAAACCCTTCATCAGCATCTTGGCAAACTTTACATATTGCACTTTCCTCCATCCCAATTTTGCTTAAAATTACGTCTGTGAACACTGCTTTGTTTCTGATAAAATATTCCATATTCTCCAGTTTAGTCTGTACAATTTTCCCCTTTATATTCCCCCATATTTTCTCTTCTGTTACATCATTGAACATCTGTAGCCAATATTCATTTACAACAGGTTTCTTGAAAACCACATCTCTAAAAAAACAATAAAACATTTTCACATTAGATTCTTTAAAAGCATATAATTTTCCCCCCAGCTTCACATAAACATCTTTTCCTTGATCTTCTTCTTCCATATTTTCAATACTCTTTATCCATTCTTTAGGTATAGCATTCTTAATTAAATCATATTTGTTTGTAATCTCCTGTCTGGTATAATCCTCCTTTTGTCAGGGTTTGCAAGGGAGGAACTCAGGTGCAGACAGGAATCGGGTTACACACAGGATTTATTAATACAAAAAGGGAAAAACAAAAACCCACGAGGGGGAAAACAAGGACTAGGGCAGATACAAAAATAACTAAACAGGACTGATTAGACAAGATAAACAAAGACTCAAAACTAGAGAACACTAACTACAAATAAACACTCACGGTTATACGGGACACAATATCTCAAAGGGGTTACCAGGGTATAATCACGGGTGAGGAACAATCACAAATCACAATGAACCGACGCAAGACAGAGCACACTAGGAGATCTAAATAGGGGGAACAAGACACGACAGGTGGCACAGATGGGACAATCAAGACACGACTAGGTTAACAAGGGGGGCGGGGCAAGGGAACGAGACAACACAAGCACATGGCCCAAAGACAAGGCCATGTGCTTGTACACAAAACATGGGTCTGTCATGATCCTGCCTCAAGACTAGGGAAAAATCAAGGACACGAGGGCAGAATCATGACACCTTTGCCTCCTCCATCACATCCACAATGTATTGAACTGGTAAAAACCCCTCTTTTAATTTATATAAAACATCTCTGACTTTCATGATTCCCACATCCCACCATTTCTTAAAAAACACCTGCTTCCCTTGATTTAAAATGCAGTTATTTAAGAATAAAGGCTGATTTAAAATGTTCTCTCTACCTTGTGGCTTAAAATGCACATTATCTAAAAATTTTCCCCATGCTCCCATCAGTTCTCTATAAAATTCTGGCATCCCCTCCGTCATCCAATTTTTTGTTTTCATCCATAAAATGTTGTCCCCCAAATTAAAATGACTACACTTGTTTAAAAAATGCCCCATTGTTCTTTTCCATGCTGCTTTATTTCCTTCGTCTAGATATTTGCTTATGATTTTCACCCTTAAACTGTTCTTTCTTTGCTCCACGTCCATTAGCCCTAGCCCCCCCCCTTCCCCACTGCTCCTATTAAAGTGTTATATGCAATTCTCGGTGGCTTTCCTTGCCATAAAAAAATCTAAAAAACATTTTCTGTCCACAACGGCATTGAAGCCACATATAAAATATGCCATAACTTAGAAACCATTAAAACATTCAAAATTAAAACCCTCCCTTTCAAAGTTAAGGACATTAATCTCCAAAAATTCAACCTTCTCTCGATTCCTCCTAACATCTCCTCCCACATAATTCCTTCTGCTTTGGTTTCATCCCTCCCCATTAAAACACCTCAAATCTTTATTTCATTCATTTCCTTAAAATTAAAGTGCCCAGTTAAAACCTCACTTCCCCCGAATCTCATGTATACTGTTTTATCCTCGTTCACTTTAGCCCCTGATCCCCTGCAAAATGTTTGTACTATTTTCATTGCTTCCCTTACACTCAACAGATCTTCCAGCAATAGCGTAGTATCATCAGCGTACTGAAAAAATGTATTCTCTCCTCCCTCTATGCCTATTCCTCTTATACTCCCTTCCTGTTCTACCATTAATCCAAGTGGTTCCGCAACTAAAGCATATAAAAGTGCCGACAACGGGCAACCCTGTCTAATTAATCTTGTTAATTTAAAACATTCTGTTAAAAACCCATTACATTTAACTTTCGTTACAGCACCTTTATATAAAATCTTAACACATTTAATAAAATTCCGTCCAAAACCAAAAGTATTCAAAACCCCAAATAAAAAAGCATGCTCTACCCTGTCAAAAGCCTTCTCAAAGTCCAAACTGATTAAAAAACATCTTTCTTCTTTTCATTAATATATCTTATGTTATCTTTTATGCTCATTGTTGTATCCGCAATGTCCCTTCCTTTAATACTGTAAGCTTGGTTTGTTTGAATTATTGTGGGCATCACTTCTTTTAAACTATTAGCTAAAACTTTTGATAAAATCTTTAAATCAGTGTTAAGCATTGTTATAGGCCTATAATTCTTTAACTCCACTTTGTCTCCTTTCCTTTTATATAGCTTCATTAATCCCATTCCCATCCTTTCGTTCATCTCACCTTTCCTAAAAATCTCGTCAAATACTTCTTTTAATATAGTTGTTAAAACATCTTTAAAAACAATGTAAAACTCACTCCCCAACCCATCTATCCCTGGACTTCTTCTTTTGTTTAACCCAAATTATTGCTCTTTTTATTTCTTCTTCTCTTACTTCATCATCACACTCTTTTTTATCCACTTCTCCTACTCTGGCTTTTATCTGCTTCAGTAATTCCTTTTTCTCCTTCTTTTACCCCCTCTGTACAGAATAAGTTATCATAATATGATTTTATTTCCTCTAAAATGTCCACATTTTCTTCTACTATTCTCCCATTTTTGCCCCTTATTTCTCTAATCATGTCTGCTTTCCCTCTTCTTTTGTCTAAATCAAAGAAAAATGTTGTCCACTTCTCCCCCTCCACTGTATATTTTGCTTTGCTTCTTAATCTTGCAGCTTCATATTTCTCCTCTTCCATTTCCTTCAGTCTACCTTCTATTTCTTTTATTTTCTCTATGTTTTTCTGCCTTATCCAGTTCCTTATTTAAGATTTGTCTTAGCTCTCTTTCCTTATTTTTCTTACATTTGTTAATTAATTTGCAATATGTTATTGTAAACTTTTTTACCAGATATTTCACGTTCTCCCACCACATTCGCTTATCCCCACTATACATTTCATTTTCTTTTTTCTTTTCAATGATCTCCTTTAGACTTAAAACATAATCTTCATTCTTTAAAACCTCTGTATTTAAAATCCAGACTCCCGGCCCTCTTTGCACTTTACTCCAGTCTACTTTAAAAAATAAAAACTTGTGATCGCTAAAACTTGTTTCTTCATACTTAATCTTTTTAATAAAATTCTCCACATTTCTTGTACATAAAATAAAGTCTATTCTTGTTTCACACACAAACTGCCCCACTATTTGCCTTCTTGAAAATTATTTTATCTATTCATTTCTTTCTCTCCACACATCGATGATATCATTTTCTCCCATTAATGCTTTTAATTATTTTCTCCCCTTGTCATTTTTAAAAACCATTCCTTCTGCCATGTCTTGTTTACTAAAAACTGTGTTAAAATCCCCTATCATTATTATTTCCATATACCTGTTTATGATATTTCTTAAAACATAAAAAAAATCTTTATTTTCCTTCTCCTCTGTTGACGCATGTACATTGACTAAAATCAGTTCACGTCCTTCACAATTTACTTCAACCACCATACATTTCCCCATCTTATCTTTATACACTACCCTACTTGAATTAAAAACATCTTTTCTTATTAAAAAGTCACTCCTCTTCCAAGCCTTTCATCCCCATTGTTATATAAAATATCCCCTTGCCATTTCTTTTTATAGTCCTCCATCACACTCTCTTTCCAATTTGTTTCTTGTAAAACAATAACATCTTCGCCTTGGCATTTTTCCTTCACTTTTTCAAATGTACCCATGTCCATCAGTCCCCTTGCATTAAAAGTAACGCAACTTAAAACCGTTAATAAGAAAAATAAATACATAACAAACATTACTTTCCATCTTCTCCCTCCAACCCTCTTAACACTTCATATCTGTTTACAATTTTCACTCCGCCCATTGTCATTATCTTTTTTCTAGCATTTTCCACATTTGGTTTTACCTTAAATGTTTGCCTTCTTATTTGTCCTCTCCCCTCTCTGTCTTTTTCCATGTGATCCATCCTTGTTTCTTCTCAACTGTCCATTTCTTTGTTTTGATCATCCATTCCATGTCCATCTCCGTCCACACCATCTAAAACTGTTCGATATTTCCATTTCCGTCCATTGGGTGTCCTGTTCTGTTGTATGCTCCTTGTCTGCATCATTTACTTTTTCTCCTTCTTCCTCTCTGTTGCTCGCTCCTCCTTCTGTTTCTTCTTGTTGCAATCCGTCTTCCTCTTGTCCTTCATCAGTTTCTCTTTCCACCTCACTGTTTCCTTCATGCACCTGTCCGTCCAACTGAAGTTCCATACCTCCTTCCTCTCTTTCCATCCAACATTCACATTTATTTAAAACTTCTTGACACCCTGGGCATCTGACAGCATTGCAATCTCTTGCAAAATGTCCCCTCTCCTCGCACTTCCGGCACTTAAAATCTGGGCAGTCTTTCAGCGGGTGTCCAGGGCTCATGCACAGCCTACAGGTCTTCACCTGATGGCTGTGCATTACCCTAAAATACTGCTGCCCTTCTGCTGTTTCCAGCTTTGTGCTATATGGCAACGATGCTACATCTTTGGGGAATCTCACTTTTAGGAACCTTGTTCCGTCTTCTATGTTAGTGCCCGGGTAAACTCTTCTTTTTATCTGTGAAATGGGATTAACTCCCCATCCTTCCAATTTACCTATAATTTCTTTGTCATCAATATAGACTGGCAGGTGCATGAAGGAAACAACATAATCTCTGTTTTGCAAATTTTTTACCTCACAGTTCACTCCTTTTATCATCAGTTTATCAATCAGTTTGTCACATGTTTCTTCTTTCTCCATTGTTAATTCATATTATTTTCCTTGTCTTGGCCTTAGTGCCAGGATTTTCCCATGTCCAGATTGTTTTGATACAGCCTTGATGATATCCTCTGCTCTCACCTCGATCACATTCTCTACGTTCACAATCACTGTAGCCTCCTTTAGATATTTTCTTTCAAGAAATTTTTCCATCGTGCCTTGGTTATTTCCATTCCCAGCTCGTAGTTGATTTCCCAGTCCAGTGTCATTTACCGATTGTGTCTCTCCGCCAAATCCAGTATCGTTTGCCATGCGTCTCTCTCCAACCAGTCCAGTGTCATTTGCCATTTGTGTCTCTCCAGCCGGTCCTGTGTCGTGATCCATTAATTTGTCCATTTTAAGAGAAAAAAAAACAAAAAAACAAAAAAACAAAGAAACCACCCTCCAGCCAGCAAAAAGCTGCTGTTAGGTGGTTTAAAACTGAAAAACACACAAAAAACTGAACTAAGGTCCAAAAACAACTTGCAGCCAACACTTCCTGTAGCTCTCTAGCGCCTTCAGGTTGGTATGGCCGTAAGCCCAGAAGAGACGCAGGTGTCATGGGATGAAAGCTAGAAGCAGTTAGGACAAAAGGGCAAAGGACCATAGAAGGCATAATTACCATCACAGAAAGCTAAAGCAATACTGCAAAGCCCTCCCGTAGTCTGCAGGGTTCGAACCTGAAAAATCTATGACCTGGATTTGAACCGGGGTTGCTGCGGCCACAACACAGAGTACTAACCACTATACGATCATGGCGTACCACTGGCTCACCCAAGTTAACCACTGGAGCCCGAATACAAGAAGCACCAGCGGCGTGTTGGTCCATCGAAGAGGGACTGCACATTTTGCAAATCAGTGGGAGGACCTTGAAAAATTCATGGACGCTTTTCCTCATGGCCTTCA
The DNA here is from genome assembly GCF_003368295.1 of Carassius auratus. Lineage (NCBI taxonomy): Eukaryota > Metazoa > Chordata > Actinopteri > Cypriniformes > Cyprinidae > Carassius > Carassius auratus. Next base: position 74,789 of record NW_020528891.1, on the reverse strand, counting down.
GCAAACAGCGTAGTCGGTAGGATTCGAACCTGCGCAGGGAGACCCCAATGGATTTCTAGCGCTAGCTGGCGAAGGATAGTCCGACATAATTTCAGAAATGTTGAGCAATGTCGAACTGCGCAGCCAATCGCATCGAAGCGCTATGACATTTGGACCAATCGCGTCGAAGCGCCTTAACATTTCCAGCCAATCAAAAAGCGCAATTCATAACATTCTCTTGACATGCGTGACATTTGGCTAATCAGAGAGCAAGGGGATACCGGCGGCACGTTTCCGCGTATCACCGCTAGGTGGAGGGGTCAGCTCTTCAAGTCAGGTGTCAATCAAGTTGCCGAAATGTGCCGAAGGTGTACGAAAGAATGACATCGTCCTCAGGAGGTGTGTCAAGGGTAAAAAAAGTTCATTACCGAAGTTCGTGACCTACGACGAGTATCATTGCCGCGGAGCTCAGCATCATTTTTACGGAGGACAGCGAAACTTCATTTTAAAACTAAATACGGCGATATTACCGACGACGACAACAGTTAAGAAATTATCATCTAATTGCAAAAAAATTTTTGTATTCAATTTTTTTATTATTAGTGTAATTTTAACTGTTTTAATTGTTCTTTCAAAACTGTTTCATCAAAGTCAATAAAAATGTCTGGCAAACAACAAAAATCACATAAAGCTATGTCGGACGCTGAATGGATTTCGCGTTTAAAAAAGTTTGCCAGCACAGGAATTTGGCCATCAAATGAAGGTAACAGGCCTGCTCTTAGACAGAAAAAGTGGTAAGAGATCTATCAAAGGGTGAGTGAGTGTTTGTTACCTTTGCATGATAGAGAGAAAAAAAACACTTAAGTGTTTGTTGACTTGCATAATCGAACATTATTAGTATAGTTGTTTAATGTATTTGCATAAGAGAACAACAGATTAGGCTCCATTACAAACATTTACCTGGTCCCATTCATTGGTATGGTGTAATGTGATGGTTGTGTTATGTTTATGTAATGTTGCAGGTATTTTGAGATTTATGTCATACTGTTAATGAAAAGTTACATCAAAGACCTTTTGTGTACTGGGAGACTCAGAGATTTGAGAGGGGGAAGGGGGAAGGGACAGTGAATGAATAGGTGGTCTGAAGGTGTGAAATGTTCCTCTCTTGTATCTCTCTCCTTTAAAGAGAGATACCAGCTCTAACATTATATGTAAGATAAGCTTGACTTGTGTCCTAGACATTAATCAGTGAATGAATTAATATATTAATTTAATAAAGTATTTTATGCTCTTTTAAGTGACTCACTTGTATTGTGCATTACATTTGTTATAATACTTACAGATTGAGAAATGTCCGATGCTGTCTCGTGGCCAAACAACCTTGCTTGGAGGTGTGCTGAAATGCATCTGTGGTTTTCACACTCTAAAGGTAACATTAATGTAGCAAGTATTTTTTGTTAATATTATTTACTGAAATGTTTTCTTTCTGAATTGTTATATGTATTTTTTATTTAATTTTTTTTGGTTGTGTTAAGCAGCCCACTGCGTCAAACGTTACTGGACCAGCACAAAAGGTGGTGGAACAACCTCATGCTGCTGAAACAGCAAAGAAGGTCATGGAGCAGAGTCAGCCTGACATCCAGCCTCATCCCCTGCCCAAGCCCCAGCCAACTGCACCTGTGGAAGCAAGAGTTGCAACACAATTTTCATTGGTAAGAATTGCTTTTTTGTAGCACTGAAGTATGAGCTCAGTTCAAATTCAAGGAAGTTCAGAAAGTAAGAAGAAAAAAAGAAAAAGCAATAATTCTATGAGATGCTGGTTGAGACCTGCTAATTTTCACACCTCTTGTACAATGGGGGCAACTGTTGTCTGCTGATTGGTCGGTTTGAATATCTCAGCTTTGGTTTAAGTCACATGGTCAAGAATAAATGAAGATTGTAACCTGCCTGCTTTCTCCCTTTCATCTCTGGGCTCTACTCTTTGATTGTCCTCTTTGTCTCTAACTGAGCTCTGCCTTTGTTGAAGGTCACTGAGCTAGACTCATGTCCCTCATGGCATCTCTCTCAATACTTCTCATGTGTTAAAGCTCTTTTTTTTTCCTGCAAGTAAATGCTGCATTTTCTTAAAATTGTAATATTAACACAAATAGTAATGCTTGCTATTATAACACATTCTGTCTTCTCACATTTTTAGTTTACCGAATCAAGATTTACCGGGTCTCACATTGCTGCAGCAAAGCCAAATCTCAGTTTGGCCAGGAGAACTTCTCAGGCTGAAAACCAGCCCAGCGCAGCAGTGTCTAGTGCCTCTAGACCAAGCACTACAGTCTCTGTAAGTAATGGCATAATCTATATTGTACTCTATGAAGACACGTTTCACGTTCCATTCTATACAAATTATTAAACTATTTAAACTATTTTTTAATAACAGAAAACCATATATTAATAAACAAAAAAGTTATATTTTATAAATAGATTTCATATAAATTACTATTCAAAAGTTATTGATGTTAAGAAAAAGGAGGCATTAAATTGATAAAAAAATCTCAGACATTTAATGTCACAAAAGATTTCTATTCAACATCATGTTACAAACTATTTCTATTTCAAATAAATGCTGTTCTTCAAACTTAATTCTGAAAAATACCACCTGTCATATTTATGGACTTTTCTCTCCTCATGTTCCTCAACCTAGTTTGTGTCTCCTCTTGATTATGTCATTCAGTTAATCTGTGTCTAGTTAATTGACTCATTTGTCCATCATTGGTCTGTCTACTTAAATTTTAGTCTGTTCAGTTTGTCTTGGTCTATGTGTTACTGTCTTCCTTTGTGTGGGTTAATTAAAGATTATTTACCCTTGATTTTCATCTTTGTGTGCTTTCCCCAACACCATAAGTGTGGCAACCACTGTAATGCAGTTTTATTATCAGCTATTTTCACGTTTTCAACTAATAATGAAGGTTTATGTTCAATAGAATGGTTTCTGAAGGATCATGTAACACTGAAGACTGGAGTAATGATGCTGAAAATTGGTTCTTGCCACCGTATAAATAAATTACATTTCATATTTTTAAACTTTAAATTGTAGTAATGTTCCACAATTTAACTATCTTTTTAGTTTTTAACTGTATTTTTTATCAAATGCAACCTTGGTGAGCAGAATAGGTTTCTTTTATAAACATTTGGGCCTCAAACTTTGCAACTGTAGTGTATGATTTAATCTAGGACGACTAAGTTATTGTAATGTTCTATTTGCAAAATCTATATTTTACTTCATGATTGTACAGACACCAGATCCTACAGTTCCAACCCCTGTCCCCAGAGCCACTGCAGATGTGTCCAATCCCGCTCAGCCATGCAGGATCGTCTCTGTAAGTAATTTCATATTCTGTTGGTCCAAAAATGTAATTAAATCAGCTTTTACCAGACACTAGGATTACATGCCATGAAAATTGAATATTACTTTTATAACCAGTAGTTCCTTAAAACACATTCATGCTGAAAAAAACAACAACAATCAAACTATTGTCATAATGTCAATTGAGTTTACATGATACTGATTTATTGATGATAAACAGTGTATAGATGTTAACATTCATGTGTCAGAATAAATAGATATTGGTTATAAAGTCTCAGAATTCTTTTTTATTTCATATTCAACAGGATTTCAGGATTATTTTGTTCCTTTTTTTGGATGACTTCCGTGTATAATGTAAAGTTATCAGTTTCATTGTCGTAATAATCATTGTAATACCATGTAATACAATGATGATTTCATGTGAAAGTAATCAGGGATACAAATAAAATTGATTAAAAAGTAAAATGAACTTACTAAACTTAATGTTTTGCCTTTTTTTCCATCACAGACTGCTCCTTCTGGGGCATTATTGCAAGGTCCATCTGTAGTTCAACTTCCTCGTTTGTGGTCTGAGACCATACCACCAGAGGATCACAAGTGGATTGGCAAAAGGCTTTTCAAAATTGGATCCAAAGGAAAGCCAGCACTTCGTGATGACCTCCAGCTCTGGTATTACCCCCCACAACCAGCACTTATTTACAATCAGGCTCCAGCTCCAGACAGATTCTTTTGTCATACTCTTCTGCTGTGGATGCCATACAAGCTGTGGAGGGTTAAGGTTCTCTGTCCCAATCCAGCCTGCGGACAACATCAGCTGACAGGAGGTGGTCTGCACAAAATGGCACGGCAGGTTCTAGACATTGACAGAACATACAATATGGTCACAGAAACCCTTATCTGTACAAAGTGTAGAGCCTCACATGTGTCCTGGAGTCAGACTGTCCTGCAACAGCTAGATCTGGGCCATCGCTCTGAGTTTCAGGTCATCCTCACGCGGAAGTAAGTACACTTTCATTCCTCATCCAGTTGTTAACCCATCATCACGTGTGTGTATGTATGCAAATACTTTACAATTAAATAGCTAAAATATATGAATATGTGGATTTTGCTTTTCCTAAGGGACGCCTGTGATATGCGGGTCATCAGGCTCTTGCGTGAGCGTGGCTTAGGCAATAGTCCCACTAGGGTGATAAAGCAGCTTTGTGAAAACCACAGCGAGCAGTGGCTCCATCGTCTGGCCCGGTACACCACACAATGTGTTGACTTCCTCAATCAACCCGGGGTGATGCCAGTAAATTTCCAGGAGCCCCCAGAGCCTACGGTGGTGCCAAGCTGCAAGTGGTTGCTCACCGTTTACAGCCAAGACATTCTGACCAGGCTGGATGAAATCCATGCCAGAATAACATCCACCTATGGCTCTGTCTTGAAGATGGATTCTACTAAAAAGGTTAGTTGTGGATTTGTTCATTAATGGTGTTTATATGCCAGCATGGCACTGTATCTGTATTTTTCATGGTGTGATGTTTGATTTATATTTACAGCATGCTTCATATCATCTCTTATTACAGATCACCAAGAAGCTGGCTGGGACAGCGAGGGGAACGGGACTCTGGCTTACCTCTGTTGGCAACGAGTTTGGTCAGGTGCTCATAAGTGTGCTGACAGCCCAGGAAGGAGCAGGACTTGACATGATGGTAGACGGTCTGGTGAAAAGATACCAGCAGGCTGGTGTAAATCCACCTTCTGTGTTGTACGTGGACTGTGGGTGCTGCAGTGAGGTGAGTGAGAGCAAGCTGAAAACCAGGTTTAGGGGCTGACCAGATCTCATGATACGCTTGGACATCTGGCATTTTATGCGCAGGATTGCCTTGTGGTGTACAACTGATGCCCATCAGTTGTACCCCATTTTCATGTCACGGCTATCAGCATGCATCTTTGAATGGGATGCAGCTGACGTCTCTATCCTTCGCAAAGCAAAGAGAGAGCTGTTGATGTCCCAGGGTTGGCCTGCGCTGACAGATGAAGATGTAAACAAGCATCTGACCAGGGAGGAGCTGGCTCTACATTGCCGGAGGAGGACCCGTGGAAAGGAGACTACCATCCTTCTCCTTGAACAACTGCTTACAGAACTCCTGAGCAGCAAGGGAAATGACTCTCTGGGTGTTCCTCTCTTGGATCGAGAAAGATGGAGCACATCTGGTGTGTCCAAAAGAAGCACATCAAGTGTATCCAAGACCCTCTTGGTGTTGCCCTCTATACTGAGACCGGGAGCCTAACCAAGGGAGGTGTGCTTCTGAAGACTTACAGATGTGCCAGAGGCTCCACTTCTCTTGAATCCTTTCATTTACACCTTAACCGTTTCATCCCAGCTATGTATTTGTCGAACACACACTGCATGTGCAAAGAAAGAACATTTAAGTGTCTGTGTGTTTAACATTGCCTAAAAACTGTTGTCTGTTTACAGGGACCAGTGCAAACAGTCTGAACTTTCAGATTTATTTGTTGGAGGGTCTACACAGGTGGAACCAGGATCGGGAGGCAGCTTCCATGTCATCTGAGCCATCAGCTTTACGCAGCTACACAGGAGAACTTGTTCACTGTGTAAACAGCAATTATGAAAAGCTGTTTGGCAGGAAAGTGGTCCCCACGTTTTGTCCCCCTGCACGTTACACCGGTAAAATAATTTATTATTGTTAATTAACTTGCAATTCCTGTGTAGTCTCAGTCAATATTTTATTTAACCTATACAGTGTACTTTGTATCTGTATTTTTGAACTATAAACTATCAACTTGATCAACTTTTTTTTTCTTGAAACATGCCCTCTGTCATCTGATCGATATTTTCTTTCAAGTAAAAGGCCTTTCAGTATAATTGTACAAACGTCTACCTTAATCTCATAAATCACATGCCATTTTGCTGTGGAATCTTTTTTATTAGAAAGTAGTTAATTTTTAGAAAGAATAACTTGATTATTATTAGTAATATTTGGTGACCATTTACTGTACTGAAGTTACTTTGGTTTACTTGATTAGAAAAGTCAAGTTACATGTAGTAACATTTGAGTAATTACATTTGAGTTACATTTGAGTAATTGTATTTATATGTTTCTCAGTCATCATTGTATTGTATTTCTTTGTTTTGGCCCCACAGTTATAGGTTCATGGCCTTTTTTTTCTTTTTCTCCTGTACTATGATCTCCATGATCTCACACTATAACAATATATGAACAACTACAAAGGCCTTATGTATCAAATATGTTGCACAGCAATTGTATTTAATTCCCATTCATTGTTTTTATTCCAGGTGAGCTCATTGGAGTGCAGTATCTATTCCAGCAGACTGGTCAGGCACTGCAGGACATGAACCCAGACTCTGAAGAGACGGCAGAGCTCATCGAGGAACTTAATGTGGAGGAGCGAGATGAAGATGAGGGCTTCTGTGATGTCAGCGAGGATCACACAATTGCAGATCCCGAGGATGTTCTGTCACCTCCCTCCTCCACTCTGACACTGGGTTCTTCCACCGTGGTCACCAGCAGTGACACGGCTGTACTGGGTTCCACATCCCCTTCACTGGTCCCTGATCCTACACCTGCTCCTTCATCACCTGGACCCTCGGGGACTGCTGTGCCACCTTTTCCCTCTGAAACATCTGTTTCACCACTCTCCTCAGAGCCAGGAATGCTGGTCAGGATGATGATGACGATGAAGAGACTGTAAGTGCCACTCCTCTCTATTTCTTTCAAATAAACTACATTAAATTAAAATAAGGATTGATCAACATATACTTCTTGCTACTGCTTTATATCCAGACTTTGCTCAGATTTTAAACTAAAGTCATTAGTAGGCAACAAATCAGTTTTATTTAGTTAGTGCTTTGTACTATACAGATTGTGTTAAAGAGCAACACATCAATGGAACTAGTTATGGAACTAGGCATTTTACAAATGTGATTATTATTTGTGCTTGTTTTCTTAATAGGCTGTTGACTACCAAAATGTTCCGGGATACCAACATGTTGACAAGCTGGCCGAATATCTGGTGGAGCTCCGGGGTCACACAGCCCTTAGCCTGACCAATCAGGAAGCCAGCACCATAATTGAACTTTGGCAGAACCTGGCTGACCAGGACAAGCAACGGGTGGTGTATGCAGCTAGACACCAGAAGAGACTGCTGAGTGGACGCTTCAGAGTACCAAAGAGGCCCACTAAAACCCCAGGAGTAGAGAGCACCATCAGAAGTGTGCTGGGAGCAAGCAGCGCACCTGCTCAGTGGCCTGACTGTTGCCGTCTGGTGGAAACCATCTTCATCAGGCTTTGCAATACCCACCCAAGCCCCAAGAGAAAAGGCAAGGGAACGCTGTCGAGATGGTCTCTAATCCTCCAGGATTACAGGAGGATAAGGCAGCTTGTACTGGGCAACAGCTTGGTGATGGGAGGAACCTCAATGCAGCTGGTGGAGGTTAACCAGAATACCCTGATTCAGTGGTATAACAACAGACAGAAAAAGCAGGAACTGTCTGTGCTGATTCAGGGCATTCAGTTGCCTCAGCCCCTCCCTGAAGCTCAGGAACCTCTCCAGGCTGCCAAACGCCTACGGACTGAGCCAGAACAATCAGGGGAGCAGCACCAGTACAAGCTACCAGAGAGCACAGCAGGTCAGGCAAAACAGAGGCACACCTCTACTGGGCGACCTCCTCTCAGACCCAAGGCACCAACACAGACTACTATGTTGGTTACGCCATCAACACCTGGAGCATCAGTGCAGATGGTACCCAATATACTTATACCTGCAGCACCAGGTTTCCCGGCTGTGCCAATGCTTCAGGGTGTGCCAGGGCATGCCAATGGCTCAAAGACTGCCAATGGTCCAGGGCACGCAAATGGTCCAGGGCATGCCAATGGTCCAGAGGATGCCAATGGTTCAGGGAATGCCAATGGTTCAGGGAATCCCGATGGTCCAGGGAATGCCAGTGGTTCAGGGGATGCCACTGTTACATCCTACAGTTGTGTAGGGCACAAGTTCACAACCAGCTGCCAATCCCCAAACCATGCCTAAGAGACCCTACAAGAGAACTGTAGAGGCGAACACTTGCAAGAAATGCGGACATTTCAAAACCAGTGCAACAGGACATAACCAGTACAGGGGCAAAGTATACTGCCCACAGTCTGAAACTGTTACAAAAGAACAGTGGTTAGAGGAAATGCGGAGAACTGTTCCCAAATAATGTATATATTTTTATTTATTGTAGTGTGTATATAGTTGTTTAAATATAGTTCACTATAGTTAATATTTGTGTTGAACATTATTTAATATTTTATTTACTGCTTTTTAAAAATCTATTTAACTTATTTGTGTTTGTATTTAAAACTGTATTTACTGTTTTATTTACCTTTTTAATTTATTGTTTGAAAACTTATTTAATTTTATATTTATTACTGTTCAGTTAAAAAAAAAAAAATCATTTTATTTCCCTTTTGATTTAAAGTTGTTTTAAAACTTATTTAAAATTTAATTTGTTTAATATTTATTATTGTTCTATTGGCATAAGTGTAAAAATAAAATAATAATTGGCAAAAGACAGATTTTTTGTAATTTGCACTTTAATATAACCATTTCATCAGTACACTGAAAAAATAAAACGTGTTTACAAAAAATAATTTGCATTTGTCATTTGTCACAGACATTTTCCAGCATATGAATATTTTCATCTTTAATTAGAAATGACAGATTTGAATGTGTCGAATAAATGTAAGATCCTGAATGTAAGATGTAAAAATCCTTAATCAGAATAAATATCAATACAACTGCAATAATTATATGGTTAATCAGAATAAATTATGAATACAACAACTACTAAATAACTAATAATAACAAAACACATCTCCATTCGTGTACTTACATTTTCATGACAAAAAATATCAAACAAAGCACATATATACATTTAATTAACATTGAAACATTATTTATTTAAAGCAATTAACAATATTACAAAAAGTTGTCTTTAGCTGGATTCGAACCTGGGTAATTTCACCCTTTCTTTTCTTCATTTTTTCTTTCTCTTCTTCCCCTTCTCTTTTTCTTCCTTCCCTCTTTTCTTCCCTTCTTCCCCGTCTTTGACGGACTATTGTTCCCCAGCTTGACACGACAGGTGGCACAGATGGGACAATCAAGACACGACTAGGTTAACAAGGGGGGCGGGGCAAGGGAACGAGACAACACAAGCACATGGCCCAAAGACAAGGCCATGTGCTTGTACACAAAACATGGGTCTGTCATGATCCTGCCTCAAGACTAGGGAAAAATCAAGGACACGAGGGCAGAATCATGACACCTTTGCCTCCTCCATCACATCCACAATGTATTGAACTGGTAAAAACCCCTCTTTTAATTTATATAAAACATCTCTGACTTTCATGATTCCCACATCCCACCATTTCTTAAAAAACACCTGCTTCCCTTGATTTAAAATGCAGTTATTTAAGAATAAAGGCTGATTTAAAATGTTCTCTCTACCTTGTGGCTTAAAATGCACATTATCTAAAAATTTTCCCCATGCTCCCATCAGTTCTCTATAAAATTCTGGCATCCCCTCCGTCATCCAATTTTTTTTTTTCATCCATAAAATGTTGTCCCCCAAATTAAAATGACTACACTTGTTTAAAAAATGCCCCATTGTTCTTTTCCATGCTGCTTTATTTCCTTCGTCTAGATATTTGCTTATGATTTTCACCCTTAAACTGTTCTTTCTTTGCTCCACGTCCATTAGCCCTAGCCCCCCCCTTCCCCACTGCTCCTATTAAAGTGTTATATGCAATTCTCGGTGGCTTTCCTTGCCATAAAAAAATCTAAAAAACATTTTCTGTCCACAACGGCATTGAAGCCACATATAAAATATGCCATAACTTATAAACCATTAAAACATTCAAAATTAAAACCCTCCCTTTCAAAGTTAAGGACATTAATCTCCAAAAATTCAACCTTCTCTCGATTCCTCCTAACATCTCCTCCCACATAATTCCTTCTGCTTTGGTTTCATCCCTCCCCATTAAAACACCTCAAATCTTTATTTCATTCATTTCCTTAAAATTAAAGTGCCCAGTTAAAACCTCACTTCCCCCGAATCTCATGTATACTGTTTTATCCTCGTTCACTTTAGCCCCTGATCCCCTGCAAAATGTTTGTACTATTTTCATTGCTTCCCTTACACTCAACAGATCTTCCAGCAATAGCGTAGTATCATCAGCGTACTGAAAAAATGTATTCTCTCCTCCCTCTATGCCTATTCCTCTTATACTCCCTTCCTGTTCTACCATTAATCCAAGTGGTTCCGCAACTAAAGCATATAAAAGTGCCGACAACGGGCAACCCTGTCTAATTAATCTTGTTAATTTAAAACATTCTGTTAAAAACCCATTACATTTAACTTTCGTTACAGCACCTTTATATAAAATCTTAACACATTTAATAAAATTCCGTCCAAAACCAAAAGTATTCAAAACCCCAAATAAAAAAGCATGCTCTACCCTGTCAAAAGCCTTCTCAAAGTCCAAACTGATTAAAAAACATCTTTCTTCTTTTCATTAATATATCTTATGTTATCTTTTATGCTCATTGTTGTATCCGCAATGTCCCTTCCTTTAATACTGTAAGCTTGGTTTGTTTGAATTATTGTGGGCATCACTTCTTTTAAACTATTAGCTAAAACTTTTGATAAAATCTTTAAATCAGTGTTAAGCATTGTTATAGGCCTATAATTCTTTAACTCCACTTTGTCTCCTTTCCTTTTATATAGCTTCATTAATCCCATTCCCATCCTTTCGTTCATCTCACCTTTCCTAAAAATCTCGTCAAATACTTCTTTTAATATAGTTGTTAAAACATCTTTAAAAACAATGTAAAACTCACTCCCCAACCCATCTATCCCTGGACTTCTTCTTTTGTTTAACCCAAATTATTGCTCTTTTTATTTCTTCTTCTCTTACTTCATCATCACACTCTTTTTTATCCACTTCTCCTACTCTGGCTTTTATCTGCTTCAGTAATTCCTTTTTCTCCTTCTTTTACCCCCTCTGTACAGAATAAGTTATCATAATATGATTTTATTTCCTCTAAAATGTCCACATTTTCTTCTACTATTCTCCCATTTTTGCCCCTTATTTCTCTAATCATGTCTGCTTTCCCTCTTCTTTTGTCTAAATCAAAGAAAAATGTTGTCCACTTCTCCCCCTCCACTGTATATTTTGCTTTGCTTCTTAATCTTGCAGCTTCATATTTCTCCTCTTCCATTTCCTTCAGTCTACCTTCTATTTCTTTTATTTTCTCTATGTTTTTCTGCCTTATCCAGTTCCTTATTTAAGATTTGTCTTAGCTCTCTTTCCTTATTTTTCTTACATTTGTTAATTAATTTGCAATATGTTATTGTAAACTTTTTTACCAGATATTTCACGTTCTCCCACCACATTCGCTTATCCCCACTATACATTTCATTTTCTTTTTTCTTTTCAATGATCTCCTTTAGACTTAAAACATAATCTTCATTCTTTAAAACCTCTGTATTTAAAATCCAGACTCCCGGCCCTCTTTGCACTTTACTCCAGTCTACTTTAAAAAATAAAAACTTGTGATCGCTAAAACTTGTTTCTTCATACTTAATCTTTTTAATAAAATTCTCCACATTTCTTGTACATAAAATAAAGTCTATTCTTGTTTCACACACAAACTGCCCCACTATTTGCCTTCTTGAAAATTCTTTTATCTATTCATTTCTTTCTCTCCACACATCGATGATATCATTTTCTCCCATTAATGCTTTTAATTATTTTCTCCCCTTGTCATTTTTAAAAACCATTCCTTCTGCCATGTCTTGTTTACTAAAAACTGTGTTAAAATCCCCTATCATTATTATTTCCATATACCTGTTTATGATATTTCTTAAAACATAAAAAAAAATCTTTATTTTCCTTCTCCTCTGTTGACGCATGTACATTGACTAAAATCAGTTCACGTCCTTCACAATTTACTTCAACCACCATACATTTCCCCATCTTATCTTTATACACTACCCTACTTGAATTAAAAACATCTTTTCTTATTAAAAAGTCACTCCTCTTCCAAGCCTTTCATCCCCATTGTTATATAAAATATCCCCTTGCCATTTCTTTTTATAGTCCTCCATCACACTCTCTTTCCAATTTGTTTCTTGTAAAACAATAACATCTTCGCCTTGGCATTTTTCCTTCACTTTTTCAAATGTACCCATGTCCATCAGTCCCCTTGCATTAAAAGTAACGCAACTTAAAACCGTTAATAAGAAAAATAAATACATAACAAACATTACTTTCCATCTTCTCCCTCCAACCCTCTTAACACTTCATATCTGTTTACAATTTTCACTCCGCCCATTGTCATTATCTTTTTTCTAGCATTTTCCACATTTGGTTTTACCTTAAATGTTTGCCTTCTTATTTGTCCTCTCCCCTCTCTGTCTTTTTCCATGTGATCCATCCTTGTTTCTTCTCAACTGTCCATTTCTTTGTTTTGATCATCCATTCCATGTCCATCTCCGTCCACACCATCTAAAACTGTTCGATATTTCCATTTCCGTCCATTGGGTGTCCTGTTCTGTTGTATGCTCCTTGTCTGCATCATTTACTTTTTCTCCTTCTTCCTCTCTGTTGCTCGCTCCTCCTTCTGTTTCTTCTTGTTGCAATCCGTCTTCCTCTTGTCCTTCATCAGTTTCTCTTTCCACCTCACTGTTTCCTTCATGCACCTGTCCGTCCAACTGAAGTTCCATACCTCCTTCCTCTCTTTCCATCCAACATTCACATTTATTTAAAACTTCTTGACACCCTGGGCATCTGACAGCATTGCAATCTCTTGCAAAATGTCCCCTCTCCTCGCACTTCCGGCACTTAAAATCTGGGCAGTCTTTCAGCGGGTGTCCAGGGCTCATGCACAGCCTACAGGTCTTCACCTGATGGCTGTGCATTACCCTAAAATACTGCTGCCCTTCTGCTGTTTCCAGCTTTGTGCTATATGGCAACGATGCTACATCTTTGGGGAATCTCACTTTTAGGAACCTTGTTCCGTCTTCTATGTTAGTGCCCGGGTAAACTCTTCTTTTTATCTGTGAAATGGGATTAACTCCCCATCCTTCCAATTTACCTATAATTTCTTTGTCATCAATATAGACTGGCAGGTGCATGAAGGAAACAACATAATCTCTGTTTTGCAAATTTTTTACCTCACAGTTCACTCCTTTTATCATCAGTTTATCAATCAGTTTGTCACATGTTTCTTCTTTCTCCATTGTTAATTCATATTATTTTCCTTGTCTTGGCCTTAGTGCCAGGATTTTCCCATGTCCAGATTGTTTTGATACAGCCTTGATGATATCCTCTGCTCTCACCTCGATCACATTCTCTACGTTCACAATCACTGTAGCCTCCTTTAGATATTTTCTTTCAAGAAATTTTTCCATCGTGCCTTGGTTATTTCCATTCCCAGCTCGTAGTTGATTTCCCAGTCCAGTGTCATTTACCGATTGTGTCTCTCCGCCAAATCCAGTATCGTTTGCCATGCGTCTCTCTCCAACCAGTCCAGTGTCATTTGCCATTTGTGTCTCTCCAGCCGGTCCTGTGTCGTGATCCATTAATTTGTCCATTTTAAGAGAAAAAAAAAAAAAAAAAAAAAAAAACAAAGAAACCACCCTCCAGCCAGCAAAAAGCTGCTGTTAGGTGGTTTAAAACTGAAAAACACACAAAAAACTGAACTAAGGTCCAAAAACAACTTGCAGCCAACACTTCCTGTAGCTCTCTAGCGCCTTCAGGTTGGTATGGCCGTAAGCCCAGAAGAGACGCAGGTGTCATGGGATGAAAGCTAGAAGCAGTTAGGACAAAAGGGCAAAGGACCATAGAAGGCATAATTACCATCACAGAAAGCTAAAGCAATACTGCAAAGCCCTCCCGTAGTCTGCAGGGTTCGAACCTGAAAAATCTATGACCTGGATTTGAACCGGGGTTGCTGCGGCCACAACACAGAGTACTAACCACTATACGATCATGGCGTACCACTGGCTCACCCAAGTTAACCACTGGAGCCCGAATACAAGAAGCACCAGCGGCGTGTTGGTCCATCGAAGAGGGACTGCACATTTTGCAAATCAGTGGGAGGACCTTGAAAAATTCATGGACGCTTTTCCTCATGGCCTTCAGCAAACAGCGTAGTCGGTAGGATTCGAACCTGCGCAGGGAGACCCCAATGGATTTCTAGCGCTAGCTGGCGAAGGATAGTCCGACATAATTTCAGAAATGTTGAGCAATGTCGAACTGCGCAGCCAATCGCATCGAAGCGCTATGACATTTGGACCAATCGCGTCGAAGCGCCTTAACATTTCCAGCCAATCAAAAAGCGCAATTCATAACATTCTCTTGACATGCGTGACATTTGGCTAATCAGAGAGCAAGGGGATACCGGCGGCACGTTTCCGCGTATCACCGCTAGGTGGAGGGGTCAGCTCTTCAAGTCAGGTGTCAATCAAGTTGCCGAAATGTGCCGAAGGTGTACGAAAGAATGACATCGTCCTCAGGAGGTGTGTCAAGGGTCAAAAAAGTTCATTACCGAAGTTCGTGACCTACGACGAGTATCATTGCCGCGGAGCTCAGCATCATTTTTACGGAGGACAGCGAAACTTCATTTTAAAACTAAATACGGCGATATTACCGACGACGACAACAGTTAAGAAATTATCATCTAATTGCAAAAAAATTTTTGTATTCAATTTTTTTATTATTAGTGTAATTTTAACTGTTTTAATTGTTCTTTCAAAACTGTTTCATCAAAGTCAATAAAAATGTCTGGCAAACAACAAAAATCACATAAAGCTATGTCGGACGCTGAATGGATTTCGCGTTTAAAAAAGTTTGCCAGCACAGGAATTTGGCCATCAAATGAAGGTAACAGGCCTGCTCTTAGACAGAAAAAGTGGTAAGAGATCTATCAAAGGGTGAGTGAGTGTTTGTTACCTTTGCATGATAGAGAGAAAAAAAACACTTAAGTGTTTGTTGACTTGCATAATCGAACATTATTAGTATAGTTGTTTAATGTATTTGCATAAGAGAACAACAGATTAGGCTCCATTACAAACATTTACCTGGTCCCATTCATTGGTATGGTGTAATGTGATGGTTGTGTTATGTTTATGTAATGTTGCAGGTATTTTGAGATTTATGTCATACTGTTAATGAAAAGTTACATCAAAGACCTTTTGTGTACTGGGAGACTCAGAGATTTGAGAGGGGGAAGGGGGAAGGGACAGTGAATGAATAGGTGGTCTGAAGGTGTGAAATGTTCCTCTCTTGTATCTCTCTCCTTTAAAGAGAGATACCAGCTCTAACATTATATGTAAGATAAGCTTGACTTGTGTCCTAGACATTAATCAGTGAATGAATTAATATATTAATTTAATAAAGTATTTTATGCTTTTTTAAGTGACTCACTTGTATTGTGCATTACATTTGTTATAATACTTACAGATTGAGAAATGTCCGATGCTGTCTCGTGGCCAAACAACCTTGCTTGGAGGTGTGCTGAAATGCATCTGTGGTTTTCACACTCTAAAGGTAACATTAATGTAGCAAGTATTTTTTGTTAATATTATTTACTGAAATGTTTTCTTTCTGAATTGTTATATGTATTTTTTATTTAATTTTTTTGGTTGTGTTAAGCAGCCCACTGCGTCAAACGTTACTGGACCAGCACAAAAGGTGGTGGAACAACCTCATGCTGCTGAAACAGCAAAGAAGGTCATGGAGCAGAGTCAGCCTGACATCCAGCCTCATCCCCTGCCCAAGCCCCAGCCAACTGCACCTGTGGAAGCAAGAGTTGCAACACAATTTTCATTGGTAAGAATTGCTTTTTTGTAGCACTGAAGTATGAGCTCAGTTCAAATTCAAGGAAGTTCAGAAAGTAAGAAGAAAAAAAGAAAAAGCAATAATTCTATGAGATGCTGGTTGAGACCTGCTAATTTTCACACCTCTTGTACAATGGGGGCAACTGTTGTCTGCTGATTGGTCGGTTTGAATATCTCAGCTTTGGTTTAAGTCACATGGTCAAGAATAAATGAAGATTGTAACCTGCCTGCTTTCTCCCTTTCATCTCTGGGCTCTACTCTTTGATTGTCCTCTTTGTCTCTAACTGAGCTCTGCCTTTGTTGAAGGTCACTGAGCTAGACTCATGTCCCTCATGGCATCTCTCTCAATACTTCTCATGTGTTAAAGCTCTTTTTTTTTCCTGCAAGTAAATGCTGCATTTTCTTAAAATTGTAATATTAACACAAATAGTAATGCTTGCTATTATAACACATTCTGTCTTCTCACATTTTTAGTTTACCGAATCAAGATTTACCGGGTCTCACATTGCTGCAGCAAAGCCAAATCTCAGTTTGGCCAGGAGAACTTCTCAGGCTGAAAACCAGCCCAGCGCAGCAGTGTCTAGTGCCTCTAGACCAAGCACTACAGTCTCTGTAAGTAATGGCATAATCTATATTGTACTCTATGAAGACACGTTTCACGTTCCATTCTATACAAATTATTAAACTATTTAAACTATTTTTTAATAACAGAAAACCATATATTAATAAACAAAAAAGTTATATTTTATAAATAGATTTCATATAAATTACTATTCAAAAGTTATTGATGTTAAGAAAAAGGAGGCATTAAATTGATAAAAAAATCTCAGACATTTAATGTCACAAAAGATTTCTATTCAACATCATGTTACAAACTATTTCTATTTCAAATAAATGCTGTTCTTCAAACTTAATTCTGAAAAATACCACCTGTCATATTTATGGACTTTTCTCTCCTCATGTTCCTCAACCTAGTTTGTGTCTCCTCTTGATTATGTCATTCAGTTAATCTGTGTCTAGTTAATTGACTCATTTGTCCATCATTGGTCTGTCTACTTAAATTTTAGTCTGTTCAGTTTGTCTTGGTCTATGTGTTACTGTCTTCCTTTGTGTGGGTTAATTAAAGATTATTTACCCTTGATTTTCATCTTTGTGTGCTTTCCCCAACACCATAAGTGTGGCAACCACTGTAATGCAGTTTTATTATCAGCTATTTTCACGTTTTCAACTAATAATGAAGGTTTATGTTCAATAGAATGGTTTCTGAAGGATCATGTAACACTGAAGACTGGAGTAATGATGCTGAAAATTGGTTCTTGCCACCGTATAAATAAATTACATTTCATATTTTTAAACTTTAAATTGTAGTAATGTTCCACAATTTAACTATCTTTTTAGTTTTTAACTGTATTTTTTATCAAATGCAACCTTGGTGAGCAGAATAGGTTTCTTTTATAAACATTTGGGCCTCAAACTTTGCAACTGTAGTGTATGATTTAATCTAGGACGACTAAGTTATTGTAATGTTCTATTTGCAAAATCTATATTTTACTTCATGATTGTACAGACACCAGATCCTACAGTTCCAACCCCTGTCCCCAGAGCCACTGCAGATGTGTCCAATCCCGCTCAGCCATGCAGGATCGTCTCTGTAAGTAATTTCATATTCTGTTGGTCCAAAAATGTAATTAAATCAGCTTTTACCAGACACTAGGATTACATGCCATGAAAATTGAATATTACTTTTATAACCAGTAGTTCCTTAAAACACATTCATGCTGAAAAAAACAACAACAATCAAACTATTGTCATAATGTCAATTGAGTTTACATGATACTGATTTATTGATGATAAACAGTGTATAGATGTTAACATTCATGTGTCAGAATAAATAGATATTGGTTATAAAGTCTCAGAATTCTTTTTTATTTCATATTCAACAGGATTTCAGGATTATTTTGTTCCTTTTTTTGGATGACTTCCGTGTATAATGTAAAGTTATCAGTTTCATTGTCGTAATAATCATTGTAATACCATGTAATACAATGATGATTTCATGTGAAAGTAATCAGGGATACAAATAAAATTGATTAAAAAGTAAAATGAACTTACTAAACTTAATGTTTTGCCTTTTTTTCCATCACAGACTGCTCCTTCTGGGGCATTATTGCAAGGTCCATCTGTAGTTCAACTTCCTCGTTTGTGGTCTGAGACCATACCACCAGAGGATCACAAGTGGATTGGCAAAAGGCTTTTCAAAATTGGATCCAAAGGAAAGCCAGCACTTCGTGATGACCTCCAGCTCTGGTATTACCCCCCACAACCAGCACTTATTTACAATCAGGCTCCAGCTCCAGACAGATTCTTTTGTCATACTCTTCTGCTGTGGATGCCATACAAGCTGTGGAGGGTTAAGGTTCTCTGTCCCAATCCAGCCTGCGGACAACATCAGCTGACAGGAGGTGGTCTGCACAAAATGGCACGGCAGGTTCTAGACATTGACAGAACATACAATATGGTCACAGAAACCCTTATCTGTACAAAGTGTAGAGCCTCACATGTGTCCTGGAGTCAGACTGTCCTGCAACAGCTAGATCTGGGCCATCGCTCTGAGTTTCAGGTCATCCTCACGCGGAAGTAAGTACACTTTCATTCCTCATCCAGTTGTTAACCCATCATCACGTGTGTGTATGTATGCAAATACTTTACAATTAAATAGCTAAAATATATGAATATGTGGATTTTGCTTTTCCTAAGGTACGCCTGTGATATGCGGGTCATCAGGCTCTTGCGTGAGCGTGGCTTAGGCAATAGTCCCACTAGGGTGATAAAGCAGCTTTGTGAAAACCACAGCGAGCAGTGGCTCCATCGTCTGGCCCGGTACACCACACAATGTGTTGACTTCCTCAATCAACCCGGGGTGATGCCAGTAAATTTCCAGGAGCCCCCAGAGCCTACGGTGGTGCCAAGCTGCAAGTGGTTGCTCACCGTTTACAGCCAAGACATTCTGACCAGGCTGGATGAAATCCATGCCAGAATAACATCCACCTATGGCTCTGTCTTGAAGATGGATTCTACTAAAAAGGTTAGTTGTGGATTTGTTCATTAATGGTGTTTATATGCCAGCATGGCACTGTATCTGTATTTTTCATGGTGTGATGTTTGATTTATATTTACAGCATGCTTCATATCATCTCTTATTACAGATCACCAAGAAGCTGGCTGGGACAGCGAGGGGAACGGGACTCTGGCTTACCTCTGTTGGCAACGAGTTTGGTCAGGTGCTCATAAGTGTGCTGACAGCCCAGGAAGGAGCAGGACTTGACATGATTGTAGACGGTCTGGTGAAAAGATACCAGCAGGCTGGTGTAAATCCACCTTCTGTGTTGTACGTGGACTGTGGGTGCTGCAGTGAGGTGAGTGAGAGCAAGCTGAAAACCAGGTTTAGGGGCTGACCAGATCTCATGATACGCTTGGACATCTGGCATTTTATGCGCAGGATTGCCTTGTGGTGTACAACTGATGCCCATCAGTTGTACCCCATTTTCATGTCACGGCTATCAGCATGCATCTTTGAATGGGATGCAGCTGACGTCTCTATCCTTCGCAAAGCAAAGAGAGAGCTGTTGATGTCCCAGGGTTGGCCTGCGCTGACAGATGAAGATGTAAACAAGCATCTGACCAGGGAGGAGCTGGCTCTACATTGCCGGAGGAGGACCCGTGGAGAGGAGACTACCATCCTTCTCCTTGAACAACTGCTTACAGAACTCCTGAGCAGCAAGGGAAATGACTCTCTGGGTGTTCCTCTCTTGGATCGAGAAAGGATGGAGCACATCTGGTGTGTCCAAAAGAAGCACATCAAGTGTATCCAAGATCCTCTTGGTGTTGCCCTCTATACTGAGACCGGGAGCCTAACCAAGGGAGGTGTGCTTCTGAAGACTTACAGATGTGCCAGAGGCTCCACTTCTCTTGAATCCTTTCATTTACACCTTAACCGTTTCATCCCAGCTATGTATTTGTCGAACACACACTGCATGTGCAAAGAAAGAACATTTAAGTGTCTGTGTGTTTAACATTGCCTAAAAACTGTTGTCTGTTTACAGGGACCAGTGCAAACAGTCTGAACTTTCAGATTTATTTGTTGGAGGGTCTACACAGGTGGAACCAGGATCGGGAGGCAGCTTCCATGTCATCTGAGCCATCAGCTTTACTCAGCTACACAGGAGAACTTGTTCACTGTGTAAACAGCAATTATGAAAAGCTGTTTGGCAGGAAAGTGGTCCCCACGTTTTGTCCCCCTGCACGTTACACCGGTAAAATAATTTATTATTGTTAATTAACTTGCAATTCCTGTGTAGTCTCAGTCAATATTTTATTTAAGCCTATACAGTGTACTTTGTATCTGTATTTTTGAACTATAAACTATCAACTTGATCAACTTTTTTTTTCTTGAAACATGCCCTCTGTCATCTGATCGATATTTTCTTTCAAGTAAAAGGCCTTTCAGTATAATTGTACAAACGTCTACCTTAATCTCATAAATCACATGCCATTTTGCTGTGGAATCTTTTTTATTAGAAAGTAGTTAATTTTTAGAAAGAATAACTTGATTATTATTAGTAATATTTGGTGACCATTTACTGTACTGAAGTTACTTTGGTTTACTTGATTAGAAAAGTCAATTTACATGTAGTAACATTTGAGTAATTACATTTGAGTTACATTTGAGTAATTGTATTTATATGTTTCTCAGTCATCATTGTATTGTATTTCTTTGTTTTGGCCCCACAGTTATAGGTTCATGGCCTTTTTTTTCTTTTTCTCCTGTACTATGATCTCCATGATCTCACACTATAACAATATATGAACAACTACAAAGGCCTTATGTATCAAATATGTTGCACAGCAATTGTATTTAATTCCCATTCATTGTTTTTATTCCAGGTGAGCTCATTGGAGTGCAGTATCTATTCCAGCAGACTGGTCAGGCACTGCAGGACATGATCCCAGACTCTGAAGAGACGGCAGAGCTCATCGAGGAACTTAATGTGGAGGAGCGAGATGAAGATGAGGGCTTCTGTGATGTCAGCGAGGATCACACAATTGCAGATCCCGAGGATGTTCTGTCACCTCCCTCCTCCACTCTGACACTGGGTTCTTCCACCGTGGTCACCAGCAGTGACACGGCTGTACTGGGTTCCACATCCCCTTCACTGGTCCCTGATCCTACACCTGCTCCTTCATCACCTGGACCCTCGGGGACTGCTGTGCCACCTTTTCCCTCTGAAACATCTGTTTCACCACTCTCCTCAGAGCCAGGAATGCTGGTCAGGATGATGATGACGATGAAAAGACTGTAAGTGCCACTCCTCTCTATTTCTTTCAAATAAACTACATTAAATTAAAATAAGGATTGATCAACATATACTTCTTGCTACTGCTTTATATCCAGACTTTGCTCAGATTTTAAACTAAAGTCATTAGTAGGCAACAAATCAGTTTTATTTAGTTAGTGCTATGTACTATACAGATTGTGTTAAAGAGCAACACATCAATGGAACTAGTTATGGAACTAGGCATTTTACAAATGTGATTATTATTTGTGCTTGTTTTCTTAATAGGCTGTTGACTACCAAAATGTTCCGGGATACCAACATGTTGACAAGCTGGCCGAATATCTGGTGGAGCTCCGGGGTCACACAGCCCTTAGCCTGACCAATCAGGAAGCCAGCACCATAATTGAACTTTGGCAGAACCTGGCTGACCAGGACAAGCAACGGGTGGTGTATGCAGCTAGACACCAGAAGAGACTGCTGAGTGGACGCTTCAGAGTACCAAAGAGGCCCACTAAAACCCCAGGAGTAGAGAGCACCATCAGAAGTGTGCTGGGAGCAAGCAGCGCACCTGCTCAGTGGCCTGACTGTTGCCGTCTGGTGGAAACCATCTTCATCAGGCTTTGCAATACCCACCCAAGCCCCAAGAGAAAAGGCAAGGGAACGCTGTCGAGATGGTCTCTAATCCTCCAGGATTACAGGAGGATAAGGCAGCTTGTACTGGGCAACAGCTTGGTGATGGGAGGAACCTCAATGCAGCTGGTGGAGGTTAACCAGAATACCCTGATTCAGTGGTATAACAACAGACAGAAAAAGCAGGAACTGTCTGTGCTGATTCAGGGCATTCAGTTGCCTCAGCCCCTCCCTGAAGCTCAGGAACCTCTCCAGGCTGCCAAACGCCTACGGACTGAGCCAGAACAATCAGGGGAGCAGCACCAGTACAAGCTACCAGAGAGCACAGCAGGTCAGGCAAAACAGAGGCACACCTCTACTGGGCGACCTCCTCTCAGACCCAAGGCACCAACACAGACTACTATGTTGGTTACGCCATCAACACCTGGAGCATCAGTGCAGATGGTACCCAATATACTGATACCTGCAGCACCAGGTTTCCCGGGTGTGCCAATGCTTCAGGGTGTGCCAGGGCATGCCAATGGCTCAAAGACTGCCAATGGTCCAGGGCACGCAAATGGTCCAGGGCATGCCAATGGTCCAGAGGATGCCAATGGTTCAGGGAATGCCAATGGTTCAGGGAATCCCGATGGTCCAGGGAATGCCAGTGGTTCAGGGGATGCCACTGTTACATCCTACAGTTGTGTAGGGCACAAGTTCACAACCAGCTGCCAATCCCCAAACCATGCCTAAGAGACCCTACAAGAGAACTGTAGAGGCGAACACTTGCAAGAAATGCAGACATTTCAAAACCAGTGCAACAGGACATAACCAGTACAGGGGCAAAGTATACTGCCCACAGTCTGAAACTGTTACAAAAGAACAGTGGTTAGAGGAAATGCGGAGAACTGTTCCCAAATAATGTATATATTTTTATTTATTGTAGTGTGTATATAGTTGTTTAAATATAGTTCACTATAGTTAATATTTGTGTTGAACATTATTTAATATTTTATTTACTGCTTTTTAAAAATCTATTTAACTTATTTGTGTTTGTATTTAAAACTGTATTTACTGTTTTATTTACCTTTTTAATTTATTGTTTGAAAACTTATTTAATTTTATATTTATTACTGTTCAGTAAAAAAAAAAAATCATTTTATTTCCCTTTTGATTTAAAGTTGTTTTAAAACTTATTTAAAATTTAATTTGTTTAATATTTATTATTGTTCTATTGGCATAAGTGTAAAAATAAAATAATAATTGGCAAAAGACAGATTTTTTGTAATTTGCACTTTAATATAACCATTTCATCAGTACACTGAAAAAATAAAACGTGTTTACAAAAAATAATTTGCATTTGTCATTTGTCACAGACATTTTCCAGCATATGAATATTTTCATCTTTAATTAGAAATGACAGATTTGAATGTGTCGAATAAATGTAAGATCCTGAATGTAAGATGTAAAAATCCTTAATCAGAATAAATATCAATACAACTGCAATAATTATATGGTTAATCAGAATAAATTATGAATACAACAACTACTAAATAACTAATAATAACAAAACACATCTCCATTCGTGTACTTACATTTTCATGACAAAAAATATCAAACAAAGCACATATATACATTTAATTAACATTGAAACATTATTTATTTAAAGCAATTAACAATATTACAAAAAGTTGTCTTTAGCTGGATTCGAACCTGGGTAATTTCACCCTTTCTTTTCTTCATTTTTTCTTTCTCTTCTTCCCCTTCTCTTTTTCTTCCTTCCCTCTTTTCTTCCCTTCTTCCCCGTCTTTGACGGACTATTGTTCCCCAGCTTGAGCGCATCGCCTTAACCACTCGGCCACTTAACCATTTTTTTTTTTTTAAAGTCCCACGGGCCCGAAATTTGGAACGGTGGCTCTTTGGGGCCCCTGGATCGTGCAGTAAAAAGCGCGGGGCCCTAGTGCGATGCAATTTTTTTCCATTTGTACGATGACTACATGCTTCTGCGCCCTGGTTGAGGGGCTCCTGAGATGCCACAATCTCAAATATGGGGGCCCTACGACCTATCGTCTCTGAACGGTAGACGTCCCACGTCCAATCAAAACATGTACCGGTTTGGTGGAAGTGCGCTCACTTCTGTGACCCTTTGACCCTTAAAGATGGTCGTAGGGCCACCAAACTTTCCTGCCCGGTTGAGGGAGTCACCATGAGACACATATTCAAAATTCAGCCCGATCGGACCCCGGCGAGTCGTGTCCACGAAACGGCTAGGCCGAACGCATTGACGTAAATGGCAGGTGGGATTTGTCCTAGGGGCCCGAAATTTGGAACGGTGGCTCCTGAGGGCCCCTAGAACGTGCTGTCAAAAGCGCGAGGACCTAGTGCGATGCACTTTTTTTTCTTGGGTCCTACGGCTACGTGTTTCGGGGCCCTGGTTGAGGGGCCCCTGAGATGCCAGAATCTCACATCTGGGGGCCTCATGACCAGTCGTCTCCGAACTGTGGACGTCCCACCTCGCATCGAAACGCGTACCAGTTTGGTGGACTTGGGGTCACTTCTGTGACCGTTTGACCCCTAAAGAAGGTCATAGGGCCACCAGTCTTCTGTGCCCAGTCGAGGGGATCCCCACGAGACACATATCCGAAATTCGGCCCGATCGGACCCTTGCGAAACGTGTCCACGAACCCGCTAGGCTGAACCCATTCAAGTAAATGGCAGGTGGGACTTCTCAAGGAAAAGACCCAGGGGTCCGAAACTCGGATCTGTGGGTCCAGGGGCCGCCTCGAGTGAGCTGCCAATGGCGTGTGACCCTAGGGCCCCTGCAAGTCATGTCCATGAAACTGCTATTCTAATACTGTAGAATATACATAGAAAAAAGTTTGATTTTGGGTAATTTCCCCACATGTGGTGCATGTTCACCAGCAATTTATTTGACTGGATATGTGTCCACTTGCTGTTTATTAAATAGCAATTATCTTATTGTTAATGAAAACACCTCTACTGTACTCAGCACGCTCAGCAGAGTCCATTCAAGTTTTATCACATAATACTGTAAAATTTGCATAAAAATTAATGTCCATGGGAGGATTACGCAGGTCCTGCTGAATAAATTGTAAAAGAACATAAAAAAAAAATAATAAAAAAAACTCCCATTTGCCATTTATTCAGCGCGCCCTTCATAATGATTCCGTGGACAGATAAATTTTAGCGATTTCGTGGTTGAAGTCTCCTCAGCTGTACTCTGCAAGCTCCGAGGAATTCATGTTTGTAAGATTTATCCCATAATACTGTAGAAATATGCATATAAAATGTTGGATTTTGTCACCACATGTTGTGCATGTTCCCCAAATTTCACTATTTTTGCCAAGCTGTAACTCCCCAAAAACGGGGCCAAACTGTACCAAATTTGGGTCAGAGTCAGACCTTGGGGCCCTCTATCCGACCACACCGGCCCCATGGATTTTGGTTAATGTCACCACATGTGGTGCATGTTAACCATATTTCACTAATTTTTTCCAAGCTGTAACTCCTCCAAAACGGGTCCAAACTGCACCAAATTCGGGTCAGAGTCAGACCTTGGGGCCCTCTATGCGACGACACCGGCCTCATTTCCTTATGACCCCGAGTTACGGACCCCCAAAATTTGGAATTTGAACCATTATAACTGGAACCGGACCACCCAGGAACTCGAACTCAGTGGTATAATGACACAAATTTAACACTGAAATAACAAAGGTAAATGTAGTTTATGAAATGTCTTGAGTTCTCATAATTCAGATCACTTAAAAAATATTTTATTAAAAATGTTTGTATGCAGAATTTGTGTGATGGATAGGTGTACAGTTTGTACTGTAAAAAAATCATTATGTCTGTGGAATGTCATAAAGGAATGTAGTAATACTCCAAATGTTTGTCACCATGAGTATGCTTTTCTAAATTAGAACAAGCAGGAGCCCTTTGTTTGAGAATCTCAGTGTATGAACGAGTATGGTTGTGCAAGGTCGGTGATATAGGTCGGGGCGAGCCCATTAAGTGCCTTAAAAACAAACAATAAAACTTTAAACTGAATCCTAAAAGGAACTGGGAGCCAATGCAAAGATGCCGAAATGGGGGTGATGTGTTTGCGCCTCCTAGTGGCAGTTAAAAGACGGGCTGCTGCGTTTTTTACTAACTGCAGACGTCTAAGTGATGATTGTGGGAGGCCCAAGTAGAGGGAATTGCAATAATCCCGCCGTGATGTAATAAAGGCATGGATAACTGTCTCAAGATCGTTAAAAGATAGGGATGACTTCAGGCGGGAAATCATTCTGAACTGGTAAAAACTATTTTTAACAACAGAACTAATCTGTTTGTCAAGGCAGAGTTCTGAGTCAAGAATGACACCCAAATTTCTAGCATAGGGTTTGATAAATGGAGTGAAGTTACCTAAATGTTGTACCACAGTGCATCTTGCCTTGGGAGAACCAAAAACAATCACCTCTGTCTTGTCACTGTTTAACTGGAGAAAGTTATTAACCATCCAAGTTTTAATTAATGTCTTGGAGACAGGCCAGAAGAGATTGTATGGAATCCCTAGATTTTAGAGGCAAGTACAACTGTGAATCATCTGCATAGAGATGAAAAGAGATGTTATGCTTCCTTATGATGTCACCCAGTGGGAGCATATACAGGCTAAAAAGCATAGGACCCAAGATGGATCCCTGAGGGACCCCGTATAAAACAGAAGCAGAGGATGAGGAGAACTTGCCAGTAGATGCTGAGAAAGTCCTATCATTGAGATAGGAACGGAACCAAAGTAATGCAGTCCCCCTAAAGCCCACCTGCTGATCAAGGCGAGTAAGGAGGATGTTGTGATCGATAGTGTCGAAGGCGGCACTAAAATCCAATAATATCAGGAAGGCACTATCCACTGAATCTAGGAGAAGATCATTGGTTACTTTGAGCAGAGCAGTTTCAGTACTATGAAATGATCTAAAATAAAAAACTATTGTGAGTGGTCAAAAAGGGGAGCAGCTGTGACAGAATAGCTTTTTCCAAAATTTTTGAGATAAAAGGAAGCTTGGAAATGGGACGGTAGTTATTTAGGAGTTTAACATCGAGATCATGTTTTTGAGCAGGGGCTGGACAACTGCATGCTTAAAACATTTAGGGACAGTGCTGGATGCAAGACATTATGGAAGTTCTAAGCGGCCATGCATTATAATTTTTTTTCCTTTTTGTTTTCTCGTTATAACGACTTAATTTTCTCGTTATCTCGACATGACGAAAGTCGTTTTCTCGTTATAACGACTTATTTTTCTCGTTATCTCGACATAACGAAGTTCGTTTTCTCGTTATAACAACTTATTTTTCTTGTTATCTCGACATAACGAAGTTGGTTTTCTCGTTATAACGACTTATTTTTCTCGTTATCTCGACATAACGAAGTTCGTTTTCTCGTTATAACGACTTATTTTTCTCGTTATCTCGACATAACGAAAGTTTGTTTTCTCGTTATAACGTCATGACAGTTTTACTGTTGCTATAGTAACGGACTCAACTTTGACAGGCATGAGATGGACAACCATGCAGGCGCTCTTACTGTAGCCTATATTTCAGCAAATTTAGTTTCGCCTAGGTAATAACGTCTACAATACTGTAGCCTATATAAATAAAGGCTGATCAATCACTGTTGATTTTTCCAGAGACAGTAAAACGAACGTTTTGTTTTTGTAATTAACATGTTTAAATGGCAACACCGCGAAATTAGAGCTGCTTGGATTAAACTCACTTTTCATTTTCCCTTTATTTGAAATAAAATTATATATAATTTGTAATTTGTAGTAGTCATTATATGATGTTGCAGATATCATGTGTGTTACAAGCTTCTGTTTGAAAAGAGCGTCCATGTGTAGGACTACGTGTAGTGTGTGTGTGTGTGTAGAAAAAAACGATTACAACATTATAAAACAAAACTGAATTGAATTAGCCTATGGATTTTACATATACATCACATTTCTCATCAAAATGGTTAACAATAAAGATTAGTAATAAGGAAAAGAAGCACATCAGCCTACATCATTAAATCCCGTCCTACTGTAGATAAACAGAATACAGTGATGTCAACCTTGGTTTTGATAAGCAGTTATTTTATGACACAGAACGCGTTGGTGAAACCTTAATACACAAAATATTCATATTGATTCAAGCATTTAACATTTATGAATTAATTAAATGTCAGTAATGAAGACTGCACAAATTATAGCGATCACGAGGAAGGTCCGCGTACAGTAAAGTGGATAGTGTACAACACCCCATCAGTTATATTCAGGTCTATAGTGCCACCTGCTGGCGCAGTTTTGTAACTTCTTAGAGAAAAATTAATTCGTTATAATGAGAAAACGAACTTCGTTATGTCGAGAAAACGAGAAAATGAAGTCGTTATAACGAGAAAACGAACTTCGTTATGTCCAGATAACGAGAAAATTAAGTCGTTATAACGAGAAAACAAGAAGAAAAAATATTATAATGCATGGCCCCTTAGAACTTCCGTAAGACATAGATTTAAGATTAAATTAAATTCAATTCAAGTTTATTTGTATAGCGCTTTTTACAATACAAATCGTTACAAAGCAACTTTACATAAAATTATGTTTCTACAATATTTAGTAGTAGCTAGTAGTTTGTGCACATTTGACAGGATTTTAGAAAAAATAAAAAATAATAATACAAGACGTAGGCAGCTAGACGATGAACAATCAATATTATTAATTAATAGTTATTATATGATGCAGTCACACATGTAGCAATAATTGTTAGTTCTGTTTGTTGATTCAGGGTTAGCATCATCTGAGGTCCTCTGAGGGTCAGCATCATCTCTTTCTCAGGTGTTCTGGATCCAGACTGGAGCTTGTGTAAATCCTAGTTACCACGGGATGTAAATCCCGTGGCAAAACATAGAAACAAAATAGAGACATCATTAGCATAGCTGCTGATCCAACAAAGTAAAATTAGTTTAACCCAAGCTAATGAATAAAATTGCACCTTTGATCAGATGCAACTACACTCACAATTTAAAAGATACATTATTCGTATGCTTGGCGAAAGAGATGTGTTTTTAATCTAGATTTAAACAGAGAGAGTGGGTCTGAACCCCGAACATTATCAGGAAGGCTATTCCAGAGTTTGGGAGCCAAATGTGAGAAAGCTCTACCTCCTTTAGTGGACTTTGCTATCCTAGGAACTACCAAAAGTCCAGCGTTTTGTGACCTTAGGGTGCGTGATGGGTTGTAGCGTGGTAGAAGGCTAGTTAGGTATGCAGGAGCTAAACCATTTAGGGCCTTATAGGTAAGTAATGATAATTTGTAACTGATACGGAACTTAATAGGTAGCCAGTGCAGAGACTGTAAAATTGGGGTAATATGATCATATTTTCTTGACCTCGTAAGGACTCTAGCTGCTGCATTTTGGACTACCTGTAGCTTGTTTATTGACGAAGCAGGACAAGCACCTAGAAGTGCATTAAAATAGTCCAGTCTAGAGGTCATGAATGCATGAACTAGCTTTTCTGCATCAGAAACATATAACATGTTTCGTAGCTTGGCAATGTTTCTAAGATGGAAGAATGCAGTTTTTGTAACATTGGAAATATGATTTTCAAAAGACAAATTGCTGTCTAATATAACACCCAGATTTCTGACTGTAGAGGAAGTAACAGTACATCCGTCTAGTTGCAGATTGTAATCTACAAGATTCTGTGTAGTGTTTTTTGGTCCAATAATTAATATCTCTGTCTTATCCGAATTTAATTGGAGAAAAATTATTTGTCATCCAATCTTTTACATTTTGAACACACTCTGTTAGCTTAGATAATTGAGAAGTTTCATCTGGTCTCGTTGAGATATATAGCTGAGTATCATCAGCATAACAGTGGAAGCTAATTCCGTATTTTCTAATAATATTACCAAGGGGCAACATGTATATTGAAAATAGAAGGGGACCTAGGACGGATCCTTCTGGCACTCCATATTTTACTGATGATAAGTGAGATGACACCCCATTTAAGTAAACAAAATGGTATCGATCGGACAGGTAGGATCTAAACCATCTTAGATCCTGCCCTTGAATACCTGCATAGTTTTGTAATCGATCTATGAGTATGTCATGATCTATGGTGTCGAACGCAGCACTAAGATCAAGTAAGACTAGAAATGAGATGCAGCCTTGATCTGACGCAAGGAGCAGGTCATTTGTAATTTTAACAAGTGCAGTTTCTGTGCTATGGTGGGGCCTAAAACCTGACTGAAATTCTTCATACAGATAATTTTTATGCAGGAAGGTGCTCAGTTGAGCAGACACAACTTTTTTTTAAAAATTTTAGACATAAATGGAAGATTTGAAATAGGCCTATAATTTGCCAGTACACTAGGATCTAGTTTTGGTTTCTTAATAAGAGGCTTGATAACCGCCAGCTTGAATGGTTTTGGGACGTGACCTAAAGATAACGACGAGTTAATGATATTGAGAAGCGGTTCTTCGGCTACAGGTAACAGCTCTTTCAGTAATTTAGTGGGTACAGGATCTAATAAACATGTTGTTGGTTTAGATACAGTGATAAGTTTATTTAGCTCTTCCTGTCCTATATTTGTAAAGCACTGCAGTTTATCTTTGGGTGCGATGGATGAAACTGAAGTGTTAGACGCTGTAGAATCTACATTCGCTATTGTATTTCTAATGTTATCTATTTTATCAGTGAAGAAATTCATAAAGTCATTACTATTTAACGTTGGTGGAATATTTGAATCAGGTGGCATCTGGTAATTTGTTAACTTAGCCACTGTGCTAAATAAAAACCTTGGATTGTTTTGGTTATTTTCAGTGAGTTTGTGTATATGCTGTGCCCTAGCAGTTTTTAGATGACCAGAATGGAGGGACCGACTACATCAAAACATCCTTTATAATAGAAGAGGGGATAGAATCAAAAGATGAAGTAGTAGGTTTCATATGTGATACTAAATTCCTCAATTCAATGAGAGAGATGGGCTGAAATTGGTTAAAAATAGCCAGAACCTCTGAGCAACCAGGTGGAGTAGCAGATGAGGTGGGAGTAAACACTGATCTAAAGTTCTCAATTTTATTAGTAAAAAACTTAAGAAATTCCTCACAGGTATCAGTAGATACATCAACAACTGGGGAATTTGAGGGGTTGATAACAGAGTTTATTGTACTAAATAAAATTTTAGGTCTGTTTGAGTGTTTACTGATCAAATCAGAGAGGTGCTTTGCTCTGGCTATTTTTGCTGCTGCCTGAAAAGAAGCTAATGCAGATTTAAAAATTTGAAAAGAAACATTGAGATGATCCTTTTTCCATTTCCTTTCAGCTTTACGACAGGCCTGCCTAAGAGAGCGTGTATTCTCATCTAACCAGTAATGAGATTTTAGTTTGGAGCGAGTGTATGTGAAAGGTGCTACAGAGTCAAGTATGGAAGAGCAAGATGAGTGAAAAAGGGTGACTAATTCATCCGGACTATAGGAGAACGATGCCTCTGTTGCAATAATAGATGCAACATTTCCACTCAAACAACTATCAGAAAACTGAGTTGCAGTAAGAGAATGTATCTGGCGAAAGTAATGATCCTGAACTCTGACAGTTTGCTGGGAACTGAAAAGGGTGATGTCAAATGTAATAGGCTTATGATCAGAGAAAGTGGCCCCCTCAATCACAATATTATCGACATTAAAACCATATGATAAAATTAAATCAAGTGTATGTCCCAGTTTATGAGTAGCTTTATCTATATGTTGCGTAAGGCCAAAGGCCTCTATTACACCAGAGAATTCGCTAACCATAGGTCTATCCGGACAGCAAACATGAATATTAACGTCACCAAGTATAAGGACACGATCATACAGTGACAAAAAATGAGAAAGTCAGAGAATTCAGTTATAAAGTCTTTGTCAGGCTTAGGGGGCCTATAGATCAGTACAAAAACCAATGGTGACATAACAGATTCTACAACTACCCATTGCAGTTTGAAAGTGGAAAAAGTCCCTGCAAACACTGTCCGTAATTTAAAATTGTTCCTAAAAACAAGAGCCACACGCCTCCTCTTCCGACGTACCTCGGCGTGCTAATAAATGAACAATTAGTTGGGCAAAGTTCACTAAAAACAGACGACTGACCAACTCCAGCGCTAATCCATGTCTCGGTTAAAAACAGAAAATCCAGATTGTGACGGGAAAAAAGTCATTCAAAATAAAAGTCTTGTTAGACACTGACCTGCTATTGACCAGGGCCACTTTTGCATTTAAAAAGGCCGCAGACTGGGGGCAGCGAGAAGCATGTTCACTCATCCATCTAAATGTAACTGAGTATTTGGGTACTCACTGCTTTTTGCAAAAAAAAAAGTTTTCTTGTGTTTGCCTGGTGGTTTTCATCTAGTGTGGGATGAAGCTTATGGCTTACAATGTTGTTGAAATTTGATCTTCAATGCTTCAATGCATTTAGTTGTGTGGTCCTGGTCAAGACAAATGGGAAAGAGAGGTGATTTAAAGGGGGGGGTGAAATGCTATTTCATGCATACTGATTTTTTTTACACTGTTAAAGAGTTGGATTGGACAAAGTTTAAAAAATTAAGTTGTATGTTTGAAGGAGTATTTTTGTTCCCAAAATACTCCTTCCGGTTTGTCACAAGTTTCGGAAAGTTTTTTTCGAGTATGGCTCTGTGTGACGTTAGATGGAGCGGAATTTCCTTATATGGGTCCTAAGGGCACGTCTGCCAGAAGAGTTTAGCAGAGCACTGAGAGCACAACAGACTTCACTGATCAGAGCGAGAGCGTCGCGAAATGTCACAAAAGGAGTGTGTTTTTGGTTGCCAGGGCAAGACAACCCTGAAGCAATCCCAACGAAAAAGGGTCACGATCGTGTGTTGGAACTGCAGGCGGTGAGTAAAACTGCTTAAAATATCTCTGCCTCCTTGTTAGTGCGTCCGCCTCCCATCGGAGACCGGGGTTCGAGCCCCGCTCGGAGCGAGTCGTTGCTGCTGCTGCTCTCGTTCAGTTTCAGCCTCGGGATCTGATTCTGGATCATAAATAAACGGCTGAATCTGACTGTAAGCCATAGTTTGTTTTGAATGATGGTTCCCCCCCTTTAAGCAATTTTTAGCGTGGCATGGTTGTTGATCCCAGACTGGCCCGTCTGAGTATTTCACAATCTGCTCAGTTACTGGGATTTTAACACACAACCGTTTCTAGGGTTAAAAAAATGGTGTGAAAAGGGAAAAACATCCAGTATGCAGCAGTCCTGTGGGTGAAAATGCCTTGTTGATGCTAGAGGTCAGAGGAGAATGGGCCGACTGATTCAAGCTGATAGAAGAGCAACTTTGACTGAAATAACCACTGGTTACAACCGGTTACAATCCTCTGATGGCTACTTCCAGCAGAATAATGCACCGTGTCACAAAGCTCGAATCATTTCAAATTGGTTTCTTGAACATGACAATGAGTTCACTGTACTAAAATGGCCCCCACATTCACCAGATCTCAACCCAATAGAGCATTTTTTGGGATGTGGTGGAACGGGAGCTTCGTGCCCTGGATGTGCATCCAACAAATCTCCATCAACTGCAAGATGCTATCCTATCAATATGGGCCAACATCTCTAAAGAATGCTTTCAGCACCTTGTTGAATCAATGCCACATAGAATTAAGGCCGTTCTGAAGGGTAAAGGGAGTCAAACACAGTATTAACTATGTTGTTCCTAATAATCCTTTAGGTGAGTGTATTTGCGTATGTTGTGACTGGGTTAGTTAAAATAGCTGTACAATCTCATTGAAGTCCATTATTAATTTCTGCACAACTTTTGATATGCCAAAAATAATTCAGTCAGATCAAGAATCTAATTTCATGTCCTGTGTGTTTCGTAAGGTAATGAAAGAATTGAATATCAAACATTGTGTATCCAGAGCATATCATCCACAATCACAAGGAATGTTACAGAGGTTCCATCAAACTCTTAAATCTATGCTTCAAACTTGCTGTCTTGAACATGAGCAGGATTGGGATGAAGAGGTTCCCCTTTTGTTATTTGATGTCAGAAATACTGTCCAGGAATCCCTTGGATTCAGCTCAGCTGAATTGGTCTTTGGACATTCTCCTCGTGGTCCATTAAAGATGTTGCAAGAACAACTTCTTTCTCAAAGTCACTAAGTTTAAGAACAGAATTTGTTAGATCATGTGAGTTATTTCCATGAAAGATTGCATTCTGTCTGGAAGTTGGCAAAGCAAAGCTTGGAAAATTCACAGTCTCAGATGAAAAGTAGATTTGATAAAAGGACTGTTCAACGCTCATTTGAGCCCGGTGATGAAGTTCTTGCGTTACTGCCTTTGCCTGGGTCAGCTCTTCAAGCTAGATTTGAGGGTCCATATGTGACTGAGGAAAAGTTAGATGACACTGACTATGTGGTAAGAACCCCTGACCAGAAAAGTAAAGAGAGGGTATGTCATTAAGATGCTAAAATTGTATTTTAAAATAGTCTCCTCTGACTATTCATCTAGTGTAGATGATCTATGAATTGGAACTGCCTGTTTGTCTGACATTTTTCTTGCGGTAAGTTCAGAACTGTCTCACTTATCTAGTTCATCTCAAAAGGAACTAATGCAGTTGATTGAAAAGTTTTCTTCACTGTTTTCTGATGTGGCCACTGTAACAAATGTGTTAGAGCATGACATTGATGTGGGTGATCCTCGTCCTGTTAAGCAAAATGCTTATCGTATCAATCCAGTAAAGCTTGAGATCATGCAGAAGGAAACGCAGTACTTGATTGAGCATGGTTTAGCTGTGCCAAGTTCAAGTCCCTGGTGTTCCCCATGCCTTTTAGTTCTTAAACCAGATGGAACGTCACGATTCTGCACAGATTACCAAAAGGTTAATCAGTTGACTAAATCAGATTCATTCCCTCTTCCTAGAATAGATGATTGTGTTGACCGCATTGGTCAGGACAAATTTGTGACAAAGCTAGATTTACTAAAACGGTATTGGCAGGTACCACTCACTGATCTTGCTTCAGAAATCTCTGCTTTCGCTACTCCAGATGTTTTCCTGCAATACAAGGTTCTTCCCTTCGGCCTGAAAAATGCTCCTGCCACTTTCCAGCGATTAATGAGCAAGGTGCTGTCTAATGTAAGAAGCTGAAGAAAATTCCCCCATTTACTTATTTTGTTGGTTGTATTTTTGTTTGGTTCAAATAAAACACTCGAAATAATCCCTGTTTCCTCCTCCTCTTTTCATTTTGTAACAGTATCCAGTGAGTATGTGTTTTAAATTTCACATCTGTGTTTATACACAGGTACACCCCTGTGTGATAGTTCTGTCAAGTTTTGCTTCAGTTGGTTAAACAAGCATTGCAGAGATAAAGCATCATGTCCACTTTTCCACTTTGGTGTGCTTGGCATCAAATGAATCATTGCATGAGAATGGTCTATCAAAAAACTTTTTATACATTTTGGTCCACACGGTCTCGTGATTGTGGATCATGAATCATTGAATAATTTAGGACCAGTTCATTTTAATTTTGTGTCTGGATCTTAAAGTACAGTAGAAATAAAAGGGTGATCAGGCAAATACCAGAATTATCATACAAAGTAACAAAAATGACACACTACAAGATTGTCTGATTGTACACAACCTTTTGAAGCCAACAAAAATGTAGTAGTTTATAACTCTTTATTTGTAATTCTATGCTCAATGATATGGTTAGTCGTATTTTATTTGTATTTGTTTTAGTTGACATTATTTTTCTATGACTCTATCAGAACAAACATGACACCCATTTTTGTAACGTGATCCAACAGTTGAAAAACACCACGAAGCAGCATGGACAAGCTGAATAAAGGGGCAAAGACAGATTTGTGGGACTCTATATTTGATCTGTGTTTAATCACTCTAAAAATGCTGGGCTGTTTTTTCAACCGAAAATGCTGGGTTGAGACCGCTGCGGTGGACTTTGGGTTGTTTTCATCCAAGTTTGTGTTAGATACGGAGGTCTTAATGGCGCCGAGCGCTGAGAATTAAAACCCCTTTACGTGCAAACATCGCCGACGGCCCCAGTTTATTATTGTTTCACTTTCACAGCACGTTAAACATCACTCTCTTACTTGATTTGGGCAAACTGTGCATCAATTGAAAGATTAAAGACTCTAGCTTCGATATTTGACCAATAATTTGATACAACATTGTTGCAGTGACAGATATTTAGTGATTTATGTCAGGAGTGCAAAATAATAAATCCGTATTATGCCACATTTTGAATAGAAATTCACCACTCATTCATATTCAGTCACGTCAGCAGCGGTTTATTTGTGTTCACGTAGAAGAGAGAATAAACGGTGGGTTGTCTCCAACAAATTTGATTGATGAGGGTCATAAAAGCCATCTGTTCTGGACACCTGTTTGTACACCCCCCCTCTCCTCGCTGTACACCCCGGTGACCTAGATATGAACTTATGAACCTAAGATGAACTTACGAACCTAAGAAGGAATTTCGGTGAGGGATGGGGGAAAATGTGTTGGGATCTATGTGCTTTTTTTTGTTAAACTCTGAAAAGGGCAAAATCATGAAAATGGTATAAGGGGATTTTTTATTAAGGTTTTAAGTACACAGTGCATTTCAAGAAAAAGCTTATAAACACATACGAGATGGAAACGATGTAATGCTCGTTTTTCGTAGTTGGACAAACTATTGGTTATTTATCTAAAACAACTAAACAAGTCAAAACTATCAGATGTGTTTTCGTTAAGCAACACGTGAAAAAGATGTGAGAGCTTGTAAAAATTTAAAAAGGTGTTTTGTTACCAGCTAGAAAAGAAAGCATTTATCACTTATACCTTACCTCAAACTAAAAAAGAAACGAATGTAAAGCGGCGATACAAACCAGAATACATGGCGTTTGTTATAATGTGAGAAAAAGTTAAAACAAAAGAAAAAAGATGGAAGGCATTACGCGGATCTAAAATAAAATCCATCAGACAAGAAACTTGTCAAATCTATGTTGTACTTTACCACTAACTACAACTTTAAAAATCGAGAGTGTTACTGACAGAGAGTTAGACGAAAGAAAAAAAAGATCTCACAGCAAAGTGTTACGACATCTCCGTTGAGTGATCCTGACAGCATCGCAGACACACTTAGAATGAGGCTCGGGGAATGCTCCGGAAACAAAACCACGTCTACAGCGGGGGCAGTCTCTAGCGCTGGAGGCGTGATAGCAGCGTCAAATAGATTTAAATGTTAAAATAATTAAACTAAGTAGTTTTTAATAAATAGACATCAGTCCTTAATTAGCGAAAACTTTAAATCCGTTTAAACATAAGATCAATTTGTACTTTTTAAATGATGTAGCTTTATGCGATTTTTATTTACTTTTAGTCTTAAAAAATACAAAATAATAATAAAAAACAGCATTGAAAAAGCATTATTTGTTTTTAATGTATTAAGTTAATTACTCTAATCTACGACTAGTCTAAATTTAGACTATTGCCGTCGATAGATCTTTTATTTTTGTCAAGCTTAATTTCTCAAGCTATGACAATTAACACACACACACACACACGGACACACACACACACACACACACAAACACACACACACACATACTTTCCTTCTGCCGCGCTTGTGTTGTGTTATCTGGTTAATAAACCAGACACATGTAGTTAAAAGTATCCCCATTTAACAATATAGCAGGGAAGAAATATCTCGTCTCAGATCGTGCATCGAAACGTGACCGTGCCGGGCATCTGGTGTCTGTGTGATTACTGGTACCTGCATATTAGTAAGACATCAAACGCCTGTAAAAACATCGTTTTTGGGGTTGCAACTCAACTGTAATCTAATTAGTTTTCCGGGGTTCTGGTGTTGTAAATGGTCTGCTGCAGGTCAGCTAAAGTTTAAAAATTGTATGTATTCACTGATCAAAGGGGTACAATTTAAACTTTATGGTTTAGGCCTGTGATCGTGAGGTTAGCTAAAAGTTCATTTACTGGTCAAATGGACGTGAAATCTTTTAACAAATCAGACCATATAGGAATATGTAGTTTAATTCGAGTTAATTTAGTTTATTTTAGTTACATTTATAATTTTTATTAACCCCTAGATCTTTCAACCTCAACATAAATGTACCGAGAATGCAAACAAGTACACAAACACAACCACACAATCATAAACACACACACACACACACACACTCTTTCCTTCTGCCGAGTTTGTGTCGTGTTATCTAGTAATTAAACCATACATATGTAGTTAAAAGTATCACCCATTTAACAATATGACAGGTAAGAAATATCTCGTCTCAGATTGAAACGTGACAAACTTAGTAGTGATTCTTTAAATCCTGTTTATCAACTCTTTGAGATACTTAAAGGGACACTAAGTAGGAATTACTCCCATCTAGTGGTGAAATTGTATTTTGCATTCAAACTAATTTTGCTCTCCAGCGCCTGGCTTTTTCAAATGCGCGTTGCATCTACGGTAGGCGATATGTACCAAAAAGGTTTGACAGGATGTCTTCTAATAGCACTTTGTCGAGTTTTCCTTCAGGTGAACAGGTGTGTTATTTCAAACAAACTGCAACATGACAACTAACAAACGAATGTTACAGTATGAATTACTGACTGTGGAAAACATGAAATATTGTAATTAGTAGTTATGTCTAATTTATTCGTTATATTTTCTGAATTATATGCATTGTTAGATATAAAAAAAAAATATTATAATATAGATTGTAACACTGACTTACCTGTCGAGAAGAAAACTGGCCACTTCAGCGTCTCTTTTGAAATCTTTATCAAGCATTAGCTCTTTCCACCTAGAAAAAGCTTCCCGACATTAACTCTTGTTTTCTGTAATCTACGGTCACGTTTCCTTTTACGTTCTATTTTTGACTGTTTTGCCGACTATGTTTTCTTCTCCTGTGGCGCGGCATATGTATGGTCCATAATAAGAATGCAATCCAGACTTTTAAACTTGCCGGTGCAGTTTCAAGCGTTTCTGGCTCTGACCGAAAACGCGCTGTGGAAACGCGTTGGCTTAGTACTTTTTGTCCCTCTCTGCTGTTATAGTTTTGCAAGATGGCGGAACTACATGGAAGCCTCCGTCGACCTACCCGTCCCATGTATATAAAGATAATAAATTCTTCATTTACAAGGATTAGTTTAAACATTGGCATAGGTATTTGTACACCATTGAGGGCATATTTATGAATAAAAATATTGATTTTAGATAATAAAATACCTAAAAAGTTACTTATTGTCCCTTTAATCATTGAAACATTTCTATAGTCACATCTTTATTTAACATTTTCTAAAATGAGATCTGGTTTATTTCTATATTAAGTGTAAGTAAGTTGTATTCTTTCGTTGTCATATCTTTTACATTTTATTAAAATAGGTTCAACTGATTCAGGAAGATCACATTTAACACAAAGTCCAGACACATGTTTTTCCTCTTATGAATAATGACTGATTAAGTGCAATGGATTCAATTCTATGACGAGATCTTCCTTTCTACCCCCCAAAATGCTCCTTTCATTTCCAACTGTTCTTTGAATATTATATAAATGTCGTCCTTTATTCTCACCATCCCATTTAATTTGTCACGTATCTTTTTTTTTTTTTTTTTTTTTAATTAATCCTTTTATTTCTAATTTACTCATTGGAGTATTAAATTTGATGTCTGACATTTTAATGTTTTTATCTGATCCACTATTCATTACCTTCAATTCCTATATGTGCAGGTATCTATACAAAATAAATATTTGTTTTTGCTTGTATTCTGAACAAACTCTGTAAAATGACTGACAGATTGTCTTGTTGAAGATTCGCCACACTTTAAACTTGATAGTACTGAAAATGAGTCTGAACATATGACTACTTTAGGTATATTAATGTGTTCAGTCCACTGAAGAGCCAAAAATATGACAATCATTTCTGTAGTATAAACAGACGGATGATTAGATGTTCTTTCAGGTATTCTATATCTACCCACTTGGAACATATGTGTCCTCTTTCAGGATCTTTAGATACATCTATTTATATGAGTTAATTTAAAACTATATTCTCTTTATTTTTCATCTAAACAAAAGTCCTTGATGTTTTATTTTATTTTAATAAGTCACTCACACTTACTTTAGTGGCCTAAATCATTGAATATGTCTTTTGTTTTCTCAATATCAACTTCTGGCACGAAATTCTACATTCATAAATGTATGTTTCTCAAAACTCCCCGCGTTTGGTGGTATTTAAAGAGGAATTTGTGATGTATTTGGAGACGTTAAAAGGAATCAAATGTCCCAAAGCAAGATTTTTGTATTCTTCATTAAAGGACTTTGGTTTTTCTTCATGTGAAAATCTGTTACTCCCCTACTTTTTCGTTCTTTATCTTTTTCTTCAGTGTTGTTTTATTTATTTTACATTTATTTTGTTTTATGATGTACAGAGTGTGAACGAAAATTGAATGTAATCTCAGACCGTATTTGTAAATCTACCAGTAAAGTACTCCTTTATGTTTTTAATGTTTAAAACTTTGAATAAAAAAGAAATAAAAAAACACCCACAAACACATACCCCTAACACCTCCCTAATAACGTTGGTCACAAAGGTTTAAATGTATGTTAAAAGAGTTAAACAAAGTAACGTTTTTAATAAAAACACATCAGTTCTTATTTGATGAAAACATTCTACCTGGTTTTAATATTGGACCGATGTTTTTACTTTAAAATTAGGTTAACCTATACCATTTTATTTTCATCTCAACAAAAATTCCTTGTTGGAAATTTTTTTTTTTTTTTTGTTTTATTTCATTTTAATAAGTCACTCACACATACTTTAGTATTCTAAATCCTTGAATACGTCTTTTATTTTGTCAGTATTAACTTCTATCATTGCTATATTGTTGCTATATCAATTAAAACATGCGTTTAGGCATACACAAATCTAACTGGAATGAAATGTTTTGGAATGTCTTTGATTTTCTTGCCAAAGTAACTTTAACAACATTACAGGAGAGGCTAAATATTTCATCTCAAGTAGTGCGTAGAAACGCGTCTGGTGTCTGGATCTGATGTCTTTGTGTTTACTGTTACGACCATGTCAGCGAAGATTGTAAAACATCTAAAGGTTTTTGGGGTTTCCAACTCAACTGTTATCTAATTAGTTTTCCGGGGGTTCTGGTGTTGTAAATGGTCTGCTGCAGGTCAGCTAAAGTTTAAAAATGTATGTATTCACTGATCAAAGGGGTACAATTTAAACTTTATGGTTTAGGCCTGTGATCGTGAGGTTAGCTAAAAGTTCATTTACTGGTCAAATGGACGTGAAATCTTTTAACAAGTCAGACCATATAGGAATATGTAGTTTAATTCGAGTTAATTTAGTTTATTTTAGTTACATTTATAATTTTTATTAACCCCTAGATCTTTCAACCTCAACATAAATGTACCGAGAATGCAAACAAGTACACAAACACAACCATACAATCATAAACACACACACACACACACACAAATGTAAACATTACAGAAAACATGAACATGCAAACTAAATAAATACTAATATACACTCAAACAAGTACAAAAATACACAAACAAACAAAATAGGTCACAAACACGAACATATCTATATAAGATTGAAAATGAGTTGCCGTAAGTTTTCTTTGAAACCAAAAGTGTTTGTTGGTACAAATGTCTGACAGAAATGTATACAATAGATTAGACGTCCTTTCTCACTTTCCAAATGGTGTTGTTAACCATGATGTTTAAAATAGTTTTAAAAAAGTATTATTTTTTAGCTTTCATGCAGGATTCATGTCAGCACTCAAGTGTTTTAACAAGAGTCCAGAGACAGATGAAAATAGATGTGTGAAGAAAAAAAAATGTAAGAGTTTTTAAGGATAGACTAAATGGTTTAGATTGTTTAAAACAATTGAGTTTACTCATTTCTCTTGAATGTGTGTACGGTAACCGTTGCATACATGAAGCAGAACAAATACATAACTCATAAACGCATTGTGGTTAATAAAAAACACTTATTTTTCTAGCATAACTTACTTTCTTTTCATAACAATAAACATTCTTACGACTTTAACAACTGCAAACAAACGGTTTGGTTGGAAAAAAAAAAAAACATATTGTGTTTTCTTAGTTAGAATGCTTATAGTTTGTAGTAAAATCACATATATAAGCTAAAAAAAAATTCTTCCAAACCATGCTGCTTTCACACACACACACACACACACACACCTCACAAAACTGTCAACAAGGACCTTAAGTTTTTGTTATAACGTTTAGCTGTAGCTGAGACCTTGGTGGAATTATTTATGTACAGTTTTGGGGAGGTTACTATGAACGTTGTAATAGGTTATAGATCACAAATTAACCCATTTAAAATCTAAAAGTTTAAAAAGTAATGTAACTGATAACATTTGATTACATGTTTTAAGACTTGTAATGTTTTCAACCGTTAATCTTTTGAAACGTGTAAACAGGACAGGGGTTAACATTAGAGTACTCAACAACTAATGACCGTCAGACTTTTCAAATCCTTCATCACTTAAATTAGGATTGTGATCATTTCATTTTAAAGCACGACCACCACGAAATCAGATTTGCTTGGAGATTAAATACATATTTAAAAACACAACAAGAAAGTTTAACAGCTATGATACTGTTTTTAAATCAGGTTTTTGCACACCTATGAAGGGAAATGCCATGGCATCTAACAACGGTTGGTAAATCGGTTCAATTTAACAAATAAATATACATCGGCCAAATAGGAAATAAGCATACGTCTTTAACTCATGAAACATCTGACGCATATTTTAGAGTATTTAAGGTGGTTTATGAAATATATCAATGAAATCTGTAATCTGTAAAAATATTCAGATGTAACATTTTCGTAATTAACCGCAATTTAATTATTTTTCTCACTGACTGTAACTGATTACATTTATTTTTAATCAAATGATATAATTTAGCTATATGTAACTAGTTGACCCCTAACACTGATTATGCGTTCTAACAAGAATAGTTGGTGAAAGAGTTCATTACCCTCTTTAACTTTAAAAATGCGTACAATGTCCACAAACAAGGGTTTGCTCTTAAAACAAGCCCCAGACACCGACATGGAAGCACCGTAACAAGTATAGCCATTGCAGAAATTTGTTATAGAGATTCAGTAAGTTAAACTCTGGATGCACGATTGACCGACTTACGTTTGCCATATTATTACTTTTTCTAAAGATAAAGACAATTATTTGGTTTCAGGACACACGAATCCTAACGCCCAATGGTTCACAAGATAACATGACAACGGTTGCTCCATTACAGCATAGTCAACCCATTTTAGCCTGTTTTAGCACATGTATATCGTATTATTGTTGAATATAGTCGTTTGCTCTAAATATGTGTTAACAGTTATTTTATTGTTGTTATATGTATTATATGTTTTTGTTTTACAAATTTAATATGTTTACCTAATACCTCATTCAAGCTATGTAGATCTTCAGGTCAGGGAACTACAATACCCATCACACACCTCAGGCTTCAAACATGCCCGTCGTGAATACATACTCATATTGTATGAGGCAACGCTCTAAATCATTGGACATCTGATTAAACGCATACGCAGATAACCTAAATAAAAAGACTTATATTCTTTTCTGTGATCTGTTTTAGTGATGCAAAGTTCGATTCACTTCTGAAAAATTATTTATTTGGACAGTTTGGTTCAATGAACCGATTCATAGGGTCCTTAAGTCATTTTCGCAGTTACGTTTATTTCTATTTTTATTTCTGTGAATCATCTAAATAAATGTAATTGTGTGAACACATATTGTTTGTTATTATCTTTTGTTCATTTAAGTTAGTGATGTTCGTGTTTGCAGTTTTATGCACAGTGTCTCTGTCGTTGTTTAGCTTAAACATCAGTTTTTAGTCAGTTACAAAAGTGTCAGGCATTAAGTTTTTGTATTTTTAATTCACCTAATTATGACAGAGTTACAGGTTTCGGGTGTTTTTGAAAGTGTAAGCGGTGAAAACTTAAATGTTACCGTCGAGTAACGTTAGCTACTCAAACGAAGACAAATTGTGTAAGTGTTCATTAAGATGCAGAAATGAAAATAAGCGTACAAATATTCATAATGACAAGTACAATATAACCTAAAAACACTATAGCCCCCTGCTAAGTATACCTAAAATTTTCTAGAGCGGTGAGATATTTACATTTACTGTACATTTATTCATTAAGCAGACGCTTTTATCCAAAGTGACTTACAGATGAGGACGGTGGAAGCAATCAAAAACAACAAAAAGAGCAATGATATATAAATGTTTTAACAAGTCTCAGTTAGGTTAACACAGTACACGTACCATGGGATTTTAAATAATATCATAAATAAAAAGAAAACAGATTGAATAAAAAAAGAATAGAGCAAGCTAGTGTTAGAGGTCTTTACACATACACACACATGCACACACACACGCATAAATAGATATAAACCGGAATGTTTTTCATAGCGTTACACTTTGAACGATATGTTTCAATGACATTGTTAGCTCTTTCTGTTTG
Source organism: Carassius auratus (assembly GCF_003368295.1). Classification (NCBI taxonomy): domain Eukaryota; kingdom Metazoa; phylum Chordata; class Actinopteri; order Cypriniformes; family Cyprinidae; genus Carassius; species Carassius auratus. Next base: position 29,999 of record NW_020528891.1, on the reverse strand, counting down.
AATCTATTTACCTCAGTTTTCACCATCCTAATTGTAATGGTTTGGTCTTATGCTTAGGGCCTTATACGTTGTATTTTCTAGTTTTTGCTCTCGTGTTAGTGGGTCTCTTTGTTCATACAAATCAATATTTCTCTGGATTTGGGTATTAAAATATTGCTTTAAACATCGTCTTCATTCGAGACGTTTACTTAACATCATTATATCATCCTAGTTTATATCAGATATAAGATATGTTGATATCTTCATTTTTTCTTTCTCTTCTTCCCCTTCTCTTTTTCTTCCTTCCCTCTTTTCTTCCCTTCTTCCCCGTCTTTGACGGACTATTGTTCCCCAGCTTGAGCGCATCGCCTTAACCACTCGGCCACTTAACCATTTTTTTTTTTTTAAAGTCCCACGGGCCCGAAATTTGGAACGGTGGCTCTTTGGGGCCCCTGGATCGTGCAGTAAAAAGCGCGGGGCCCTAGTGCGATGCAATTTTTTTCCATTTGTACGATGACTACATGCTTCTGCGCCCTGGTTGAGGGGCCCCTGAGATGCCACAATCTCAAATATGGGGGCCCTACGACCTATCGTCTCTGAACGGTAGACGTCCCACGTCCAATCAAAACATGTACCGGTTTGGTGGAAGTGCGCTCACTTCTGTGACCCTTTGACCCTTAAAGATGGTCGTAGGGCCACCAAACTTTCCTGCCCGGTTGAGGGAGTCACCATGAGACACATATTCAAAATTCGGCCCGATCGGACCCCGGCGAGTCGTGTCCACGAAACGGCTAGGCCGAACGCATTGACGTAAATGGCAGGTGGGATTTGTCCTAGGGGCCCGAAATTTGGAACGGTGGCTCCTGAGGGCCCCTAGAACGTGCTGTCAAAAGCGCGAGGACCTAGTGCGATGCACTTTTTTTTCTTGGGTCCTACGGCTACGTGTTTCGGGGCCCTGGTTGAGGGGCCCCTGAGATGCCAGAATCTCACATCTGGGGGCCTCATGACCAGTCGTCTCCGAACTGTGGACGTCCCACCTCGCATCGAAACGCGTACCAGTTTGGTGGACTTGGGGTCACTTCTGTGACCGTTTGACCCCTAAAGAAGGTCATAGGGCCACCAGTCTTCTGTGCCCAGTCGAGGGGATCCCCACGAGACACATATCCGAAATTCGGCCCGATCGGACCCTTGCGAAACGTGTCCACGAACCCGCTAGGCTGAACCCATTCAAGTAAATGGCAGGTGGGACTTCTCAAGGAAAAGACCCAGGGGTCCGAAACTCGGATCTGTGGGTCCAGGGGCCGCCTCGAGTGAGCTGCCAATGGCGTGTGACCCTAGGGCCCCTGCAAGTCATGTCCATGAAACTGCTATTCTAATACTGTAGAATATACATAGAAAAAAGTTTGATTTTGGGTAATTTCCCCACATGTGGTGCATGTTCACCAGCAATTTATTTGACTGGATATGTGTCCACTTGCTGTTTATTAAATAGCAATTATCTTATTGTTAATGAAAACACCTCTACTGTACTCAGCACGCTCAGCAGAGTCCATTCAAGTTTTATCACATAATACTGTAAAATTTGCATAAAAATTAATGTCCATGGGAGGATTACGCAGGTCCTGCTGAATAAATTGTAAAAGAACATAAAAAAAAAAATAATAAAAAAAACTCCCATTTGCCATTTATTCAGCGTGCCCTTCATAATGATTCCGTGGACAGATAAATTTTAGCGATTTCGTGGTTGAAGTCTCCTCAGCTGTACTCTGCAAGCTCCGAGGAATTCATATTTGTAAGATTTATCCCATAATACTGTAGAAATATGCATATAAAATGTTGGATTTTGTCACCACATGTTGTGCATGTTCCCCAAATTTCACTATTTTTGCCAAGCTGTAACTCCCCAAAAACGGGGCCAAACTGTACCAAATTTGGGTCAGAGTCAGACCTTGGGGCCCTCTATCCGACCACACCGGCCCCATGGATTTTGGTTAATGTCACCACATGTGGTGCATGTTAACCATATTTCACTAATTTTTTCCAAGCTGTAACTCCTCCAAAACGGGTCCAAACTGCACCAAATTCGGGTCAGAGTCAGACCTTGGGGCCCTCTATGCGACGACACCGGCCTCATGTCCTTATGACCCCGAGTTACGGACCCCCAAAATTTGGAATTTGAACCATTATAACTGGAACCGGACCACCCAGGAACTCGAACTCAGTGGTATAATGACACAAATTTAACACTGAAATAACAAAGGTAAATGTAGTTTATGAAATGTCTTGAGTTCTCATAATTCAGATCACTTAAAAAATATTTTATTAAAAATGTTTGTATGCAGAATTTGTGTGATGGATAGGTGTACAGTTTGTACTGTAAAAAAATCATTATGTCTGTGGAATGTCATAAAGGAATGTAGTAATACTCCAAATGTTTGTCACCATGAGTATGCTTTTCTAAATTAGAACAAGCAGGAGCCCTTTGTTTGAGAATCTCAGTGTATGAACGAGTATGGTTGTGCAAGGTCGGTGATATAGGTCGGGGCGAGCCCATTAAGTGCCTTAAAAACAAACAATAAAACTTTAAACTGAATCCTAAAAGGAACTGGGAGCCAATGCAAAGATGCCGAAATGGGGGTGATGTGTTTGCGCCTCCAAGTGGCAGTTAAAAGAAGGGCTGCTGCGTTTTTTACTAACTGCAGACGTCTAAGTGATGATTGTGGGAGGCCCAAGTAGAGGGAATTGCAATAATCCCGCCGTGATGTAATAAAGGCATGGATAACTGTCTCAAGATCGTTAAAAGATAGGGATGACTTCAGGCGGGAAATCATTCTGAACTGGTAAAAACTATTTTTAACAACAGAACTAATCTGTTTGTCAAGGCAGAGTTCTGAGTCAAGAATGACACCCAAATTTCTAGCATAGGGTTTGATAAATGGAGTGAAGTTACCTAAATGTTGTACCACAGTGCATCTTGCCTTGGGAGAACCAAAAACAATCACCTCTGTCTTGTCACTGTTTAACTGGAGAAAGTTATTAACCATCCAAGTTTTAATTAATGTCTTGGAGACAGGCCAGAAGAGATTGTATGGAATCCCTAGATTTTAGAGGCAAGTACAACTGTGAATCATCTGCATAGAGATGAAAAGAGATGTTATGCTTCCTTATGATGTCGCCCAGTGGGAGCATATACAGGCTAAAAAGCATAGGACCCAAGATGGATCCCTGAGGGACCCCGTATAAAACAGAAGCAGAGGATGAGGAGAACTTGCCAGTAGATGCTGAGAAAGTCCTATCATTGAGATAGGAACGGAACCAAAGTAATGCAGTCCCCCTAAAGCCCACCTGCTGATCAAGGCGAGTAAGGAGGATGTTGTGATCGATAGTGTCGAAGGCGGCACTAAAATCCAATAATATCAGGAAGGCACTATCCACTGAATCTAGGAGAAGATCATTGGTTACTTTGAGCAGAGCAGTTTCAGTACTATGAAATGATCTAAAATAAAAAACTATTGTGAGTGGTCAAAAAGGGGAGCAGCTGTGACAGAATGGCTTTTTCCAAAATTTTTGAGATAAAAGGACGCTTGGAAATGGGACGGTAGTTATTTAGGAGTTTAACATCGAGATCATGTTTTTTGAGCAGGGGCTGGACAACTGCATGCTTAAAACATTTAGGGACAGTGCTGGATGCAAGACATTATGGAAGTTCTAAGCGGCCATGCATTATAATTTTTTTTCCTTTTTGTTTTCTCGTTATAACGACTTAATTTTCTCGTTATCTCGACATGACGAAAGTCGTTTTCTCGTTATAACGACTTATTTTTCTCGTTATCTCGACATAACGAAGTTCGTTTTCTCGTTATAACAACTTATTTTTCTTGTTATCTCGACATAACGAAGTTGGTTTTCTCGTTATAACGACTTATTTTTCTCGTTATCTCGACATAACGAAGTTCGTTTTCTCGTTATAACGACTTATTTTTCTCGTTATCTCGACATAACGAAAGTTTGTTTTCTCGTTATTACGTCATGACAGTTTTACTGTTGCTATAGTAACGGACTCAACTTTGACAGGCATGAGATGGACAACCATGCAGGCGCTCTTACTGTAGCCTATATTTCAGCAAATTTAGTTTCGCCTAGGTAATAACGTCTACAATACTGTAGCCTATATAAATAAAGGCTGATCAATCACTGTTGATTTTTCCAGAGACAGTAAAACGAACGTTTTGTTTTTGTAATTAACATGTTTAAATGGCAACACCGCGAAATTAGAGCTGCTTGGATTAAACTCACTTTTCATTTTCCCTTTATTTGAAATAAAATTATATATAATTTGTAATTTGTAGTAGTCATTATATGATGTTGCAGATATCATGTGTGTTACAAGCTTCTGTTTGAAAAGAGCGTCCATGTGTAGGACTACGTGTAGTGTGTGTGTGTGTGTAGAAAAAAACGATTACAACATTATAAAACAAAACTGAATTGAATTGGCCTATGGATTTTACATATACATCACATTTCTCATCAAAATGGTTAACAATAAAGATTAGTAATAAGGAAAAGAAGCACATCAGCCTACATCATTAAATCCCGTCCTACTGTAGATAAACAGAATACAGTGATGTCAACCTTGGTTTTGATAAGCAGTTATTTTATGACACAGAACGCGTTGGTGAAACCTTAATACACAAAATATTCATATTGATTCAAGCATTTAACATTTATGAATTAATTAAATGTCAGTAATGAAGACTGCACAAATTATAGCGATCACGAGGAAGGTCCGCGTACAGTAAAGTGGATAGTGTACAACACCCCATCAGTTATATTCAGGTCTATAGTGCCACCTGCTGGCGCAGTTTTGTAACTTCTTAGAGAAAAATTAATTCGTTATAATGAGAAAACGAACTTCGTTATGTCGAGAAAACGAGAAAATGAAGTCGTTATAACGAGAAAACGAACTTCGTTATGTCCAGATAACGAGAAAATTAAGTCGTTATAACGAGAAAACAAGAAGAAAAAATATTATAATGCATGGCCCCTTAGAACTTCCGTAAGACTTAGATTTAAGATTAAATTCAATTCAATTCAAGTTTATTTGTATAGCGCTTTTTACAATACAAATCGTTACAAAGCAACTTTACATAAAATTATGTTTCTACAATATTTAGTAGTAGCTAGTAGTTTGTGCACATTTGACAGGATTTTAGAAAAAATAAAAAATAATAATACAAGACGTAGGCAGCTAGACGATGAACTATCAATATTATTAATTAATAGTTATTATATGATGCAGTCACACATGTAGCAATAATTGTTAGTTCTGTTTGTTGATTCAGGGTTAGCATCATCTGAGGTCCTCTGAGGGTCAGCATCATCTCTTTCTCAGGTGTTCTGGATCCAGACTGGAGCTTGTGTAAATCCTAGTTACCACGGGATGTAAATCCCGTGGCAAAACATAGAAACAAAATAGAGACATCATTAGCATAGCTGCTGATCCAACAAAGTAAAATTAGTTTAACCCAAGCTAATGAATAAAATTGCACCTTTGATCAGATGCAACTACACTCACAATTTAAAAGATACATTATTCGTATGCTTGGCGAAAGAGATGTGTTTTTAATCTAGATTTAAACAGAGAGAGTGGGTCTGAACCCCGAACATTATCAGGAAGGCTATTCCAGAGTTTGGGAGCCAAATGTGAGAAAGCTCTACCTCCTTTAGTGGACTTTGCTATCCTAGGAACTACCAAAAGTCCAGCGTTTTGTGACCTTAGGGTGCGTGATGGGTTGTAGCGTGGTAGAAGGCTAGTTAGGTATGCAGGAGCTAAACCATTTAGGGCCTTATAGGTAAGTAATGATAATTTGTAACTGATACGGAACTTAATAGGTAGCCAGTGCAGAGACTGTAAAATTGGGGTAATATGATCATATTTTCTTGACCTCGTAAGGACTCTAGCTGCTGCATTTTGGACTACCTGTAGCTTGTTTATTGACGAAGCAGGACAAGCACCTAGAAGTGCATTAAAATAGTCCAGTCTAGAGGTCATGAATGCATGAACTAGCTTTTCTGCATCAGAAACATATAACATGTTTCGTAGCTTGGCAATGTTTCTAAGATGGAAGAATGCAGTTTTTGTAACATTGGAAATATGATTTTCAAAAGACAAATTGCTGTCTAATATAACACCCAGATTTCTGACTGTAGAGGAAGTAACAGTACATCCGTCTAGTTGCAGATTGTAATCTACAAGATTCTGTGTAGTGTTTTTTGGTCCAATAATTAATATCTCTGTCTTATCCGAATTTAATTGGAGAAAAATTATTTGTCATCCAATCTTTTACATTTTGAACACACTCTGTTAGCTTAGATAATTGAGAAGTTTCATCTGGTCTCGTTGAGATATATAGCTGAGTATCATCAGCATAACAGTGGAAGCTAATTCCGTATTTTCTAATAATATTACCAAGGGGCAACATGTATATTGAAAATAGAAGGGGACCTAGGACGGATCCTTCTGGCACTCCATATTTTACTGATGATAAGTGAGATGACACCCCATTTAAGTAAACAAAATGGTATCGATCGGACAGGTAGGATCTAAACCATCTTAGATCCTGCCCTTGAATACCTGCATAGTTTTGTAATCGATCTATGAGTATGTCATGATCTATGGTGTCGAACGCAGCACTAAGATCAAGTAAGACTAGAAATGAGATGCAGCCTTGATCTGACGCAAGGAGCAGGTCATTTGTAATTTTAACAAGTGCAGTTTCTGTGCTATGGTGGGGCCTAAAACCTGACTGAAATTCTTCATACAGATAATTTTTATGCAGGAAGGTGCTCAATTGAGCAGACACAACTTTTTTTAAAAATTTTAGACATAAATGGAAGATTTGAAATAGGCCTATAATTTGCCAGTACACTAGGATCTAGTTTTGGTTTCTTAATAAGAGGCTTGATAACCGCCAGCTTGAATGGTTTTGGGACGTGACCTAAAGATAACGACGAGTTAATGATATTGAGAAGCGGTTCTTCGGCTACAGGTAACAGCTCTTTCAGTAATTTAGTGGGTACAGGATCTAATAAACATGTTGTTGGTTTAGATACAGTGATAAGTTTATTTAGCTCTTCCTGTCCTATATTTGTAAAGCACTGCAGTTTATCTTTGGGTGCGATGGATGAAACTGAAGTGTTAGACGCTGTAGAATCTACATTCGCTATTGTATTTCTAATGTTATCTATTTTATCAGTGAAGAAATTCATAAAGTCATTACTATTTAACGTTGGTGGAATATTTGAATCAGGTGGCATCTGGTAATTTGTTAACTTAGCCACTGTGCTAAATAAAAACCTTGGATTGTTTTGGTTATTTTCAATGAGTTTGTGTATATGCTGTGCCCTAGCAGTTTTTAGATGACCAGAATGGAGGGACCGACTACATCAAAACATCCTTTATAATAGAAGAGGGGATAGAATCAAAAGATGAAGTAGTAGGTTTCATATGTGATACTAAATTCCTCAATTCAATGAGAGAGATGGGCTGAAATTGGTTAAAAATAGCCAGAACCTCTGAGCAACCAGGTGGAGTAGCAGATGAGGTGGGAGTAAACACTGATCTAAAGTTCTCAATTTTATTAGTAAAAAACTTAAGAAATTCCTCACAGGTATCAGTAGATACATCAACAACTGGGGAATTTGAGGGGTTGATAACAGAGTTTATTGTACTAAATAAAATTTTAGGTCTGTTTGAGTGTTTACTGATCAAATCAGAGAGGTGCTTTGCTCTGGCTATTTTTGCTGCTGCCTGAAAAGAAGCTAATGCAGATTTAAAAATTTGAAAAGAAACATTGAGATGATCCTTTTTCCATTTCCTTTCAGCTTTACGACAGGCCTGCCTAAGAGAGCGTGTATTCTCATCTAACCAGTAATGAGATTTTAGTTTGGAGCGAGTGTATGTGAAAGGTGCTACAGAGTCAAGTATGGAAGAGCAAGATGAGTGAAAAAGGGTGACTAATTCATCCGGACTATAGGAGAACGATGCCTCTGTTGCAATAATAGATGCAACATTTCCACTCAAACAACTATCAGAAAACTGAGTTGCAGTAAGAGAATGTATCTGGCGAAAGTAATGATCCTGAACTCTGACAGTTTGCTGGGAACTGAAAAGGGTGATGTCAAATGTAATAGGCTTATGATCAGAGAAAGTGGCCCCCTCAATCACAATATTATCGACATTAAAACCATATGATAAAATTAAATCAAGTGTATGTCCCAGTTTATGAGTAGCTTTATCTATATGTTGCGTAAGGCCAAAGGCCTCTATTACACCAGAGAATTCGCTAACCATAGGTCTATCCGGACAGCAAACATGAATATTAACGTCACCAAGTATAAGGACACGATCATACAGTGACAAAAAATGAGAAAGTCAGAGAATTCAGTTATAAAGTCTTTGTCAGGCTTAGGGGGCCTATAGATCAGTACAAAAACCAATGGTGACATAACAGATTCTACAACTACCCATTGCAGTTTGAAAGTGGAAAAAGTCCCTGCAAACACTGTCCGTAATTTAAAATTGTTCCTAAAAACAAGAGCCACACCGCCTCCTCTTCCGACGTACCTCGGCGTGCTAATAAATGAACAATTAGTTGGGCAAAGTTCACTAAAAACAGACGACTGACCAACTCCAGCGCTAATCCATGTCTCGGTTAAAAACAGAAAATCCAGATTGTGACGGGAAAAAAGTCATTCAAAATAAAAGTCTTGTTAGACACTGACCTGCTATTGACCAGGGCCACTTTTGCATTTAAAAAGGCCGCAGACTGGGGGCAGCGAGAAGCATGTTCACTCATCCATCTAAATGTAACTGAGTATTTGGGTACTCACTGCTTTTTGCAAAAAAAAAAGTTTTCTTGTGTTTGCCTGGTGGTTTTCATCTAGTGTGGGATGAAGCTTATGGCTTACAATGTTGTTGAAATTTGATCTTCAATGCTTCAATGCATTTAGTTGTGTGGTCCTGGTCAAGACAAATGGGAAAGAGAGGTGATTTAAAGGGGGGGGGGGGGGGTGAAATGCTATTTCATGCATACTGATTTTTTTTACACTGTTAAAGAGTTGGATTGGACAAAGTTTAAAGAATTAAGTTGTATGTTTGAAGGAGTATTTTTGTTCCCAAAATACTCCTTCCGGTTTGTCACAAGTTTCGGAAAGTTTTTTTCGAGTATGGCTCTGTGTGACGTTAGATGGAGCGGAATTTCCTTATATGGGTCCTAAGGGCACGTCTGCCAGAAGAGTTTAGCAGAGCACTGAGAGCACAACAGACTTCACTGATCAGAGCGAGAGCGTCGCGAAATGTCACAAAAGGAGTGTGTTTTTGGTTGCCAGGGCAAGACAACCCTGAAGCAATCCCAACGAAAAAGGGTCACGATCGTGTGTTGGAACTGCAGGCGGTGAGTAAAACTGCTTAAAATATCTCTGCCTCCTTGTTAGTGCATCCGCCTCCCATCGGAGACCGGGGTTCGAGCCCCGCTCGGAGCGAGTCGTTGCTGCTGCTGCTCTCGTTCAGTTTCAGCCTCGGGATCTGATTCTGGATCATAAATAAACGGCTGAATCTGACTCTAAGCCATGGTTTGTTTTGAATGATGGTTCCCCCCCTTTAAGCAATTTTTAGCGTGGCATGGTTGTTGATCCCAGACTGGCCCGTCTGAGTATTTCACAATCTGCTCAGTTACTGGGATTTTAACACACAACCGTTTCTAGGGTTAAAAAAATGGTGTGAAAAGGGAAAAACATCCAGTATGCAGCAGTCCTGTGGGTGAAAATGCCTTGTTGATGCTAGAGGTCAGAGGAGAATGGGCCGACTGATTCAAGCTGATAGAAGAGCAACTTTGACTGAAATAACCTGGTTACAACCGGTTACAATCCTCTGATGGCTACTTCCAGCAGAATAATGCACCGTGTCACAAAGCTCGAATCATTTCAAATTGGTTTCTTGAACATGGCAATGAGTTCACTGTACTAAAATGGCCCCCACATTCACCAGATCTCAACCCAATAGAGCATTTTTTGGGATGTGGTGGAACGGGAGCTTCGTGCCCTGGATGTGCATCCAACAAATCTCCATCAACTGCAAGATGCTATCCTATCAATATGGGCCAACATCTCTAAAGAATGCTTTCAGCACCTTGTTGAATCAATGCCACATAGAATTAAGGCCGTTCTGAAGGGTAAAGGGAGTCAAACACAGTATTAACTATGTTGTTCCTAATAATCCTTTAGGTGAGTGTATTTGCGTATGTTGTGACTGGGTTAGTTAAAATAGCTGTACAATCTCATTGAAGTCCATTATTAATTTCTGCACAACTTTTGATATGCCAAAAATAATTCAGTCAGATCAAGAATCTAATTTCATGTCCTGTGTGTTTCGTAAGGTAATGAAAGAATTGAATATCAAACATTGTGTATCCAGAGCATATCATCCACAATCACAAGGAATGTTACAGAGGTTCCATCAAACTCTTAAATCTATGCTTCAAACTTGCTGTCTTGAACATGAGCAGGATTGGGATGAAGAGGTTCCCCTTTTGTTATTTGATGTCAGAAATACTGTCCAGGAATCCCTTGGATTCAGCTCAGCTGAATTGGTCTTTGGACATTCTCCTCGTGGTCCATTAAAGATGTTGCAAGAACAACTTCTTTCTCAAAGTCACTAAGTTTAAGAACAGAATTTGTTAGATCATGTGAGTTATTTCCATGAAAGATTGCATTCTGTCTGGAAGTTGGCAAAGCAAAGCTTGGAAAATTCACAGTCTCAGATGAAAAGTAGATTTGATAAAAGGACTGTTCAACGCTCATTTGAGCCCGGTGATGAAGTTCTTGCGTTACTGCCTTTGCCTGGGTCAGCTCTTCAAGCTAGATTTGAGGGTCCATATGTGACTGAGGAAAAGTTAGATGACACTGACTATGTGGTAAGAACCCCTGACCAGAAAAGTAAAGAGAGGGTATGTCATTAAGATGCTAAAATTGTATTTTAAAATAGTCTCCTCTGACTATTCATCTAGTGTAGATGATCTATGAATTGGAACTGCCTGTTTGTCTGACATTTTTCTTGCGGTAAGTTCAGAACTGTCTCACTTATCTAGTTCATCTCAAAAGGAACTAATGCAGTTGATTGAAAAGTTTTCTTCACTGTTTTCTGATGTGGCCACTGTAACAAATGTGTTAGAGCATGACATTGATGTGGGTGATCCTCGTCCTGTTAAGCAAAATGCTTATCGTATCAATCCAGTAAAGCTTGAGATCATGCAGAAGGAAACGCAGTACTTGATTGAGCATGGTTTAGCTGTGCCAAGTTCAAGTCCCTGGTGTTCCCCATGCCTTTTAGTTCTTAAACCAGATGGAACGTCACGATTCTGCACAGATTACCAAAAGGTTAATCAGTTGACTAAATCAGATTCATTCCCTCTTCCTAGAATAGATGATTGTGTTGACCGCATTGGTCAGGACAAATTTGTGACAAAGCTAGATTTACTAAAACGGTATTGGCAGGTACCACTCACTGATCTTGCTTCAGAAATCTCTGCTTTCGCTACTCCAGATGTTTTCCTGCAATACAAGGTTCTTCCCTTCGGCCTGAAAAATGCTCCTGCCACTTTCCAGCGATTAATGAGCAAGGTGCTGTCTAATGTAAGAAGCTGAAGAAAATTCCCCCATTTACTTATTTTGTTGGTTGTATTTTTGTTTGGTTCAAATAAAACACTCGAAATAATCCCTGTTTCCTCCTCCTCTTTTCATTTTGTAACAGTATCCAGTGAGTATGTGTTTTAAATTTCACATCTGTGTTTATACACAGGTACACCCCTGTGTGATAGTTCTGTCAAGTTTTGCTTCAGTTGGTTAAACAAGCATTGCAGAGATAAAGCATCATATCCACTTTTCCACTTTGGTGTGCTTGGCATCAAATGAATCATTGCATGAGAATGGTCTATCAAAAAACTTTTTATACATTTTGGTCCACACGGTCTCGTGATTGTGGATCATGAATCATTGAATAATTTAGGACAAGTTCATTTTAATTTTGTGTCTGGATCTTAAAGTACAGTAGAAATAAAAGGGTGATCAGGCAAATACCAGAATTATCATACAAAGTAACAAAAATGACACACTACAAGATTGTCTGATTGTACACAACCTTTTGAAGCCAACAAAAATGTAGTAGTTTATAACTCTTTATTTGTAATTCTATGCTCAATGATATGGTTAGTCGTATTTTATTTGTATTTGTTTTAGTTGACATTATTTTTCTATGACTCTATCAACATCTAAACCTTAGTTCATTCTCAATAAGATCTTCTGTAGACGTCTGACAGAAATAAAGTCAGTCTGGTTATTAATAAGTGGAGCTGGTGATGCTGTTTGTGGGTTGTTTAATCAGATCTTGAGAGATTTCATGTATTTTATTTCAGTTGATTTCATCTAAGGTTGTGTTTGAAGTCAGTTGTAGTAGTTCTTGTGTTTCTCTTTTCTTCAGTGATTCTGTTTGTTAACAGCAGCTGTTCATCACTAATTCTCAATCAGCACTTAGTTAATCAATTAATAACTTAAATGCAAAGTTTTAAAACTTACATGGTTTAGATCAAGGCAATCTGTTTACTCAAACGGTTTGAGTAAAGTTTACTTATTGGGTTTTACAGTGCTATTTCTTTTGTCTGTTTTTTTAATTGCAGAATATTTATCATGTGCATCCAGTCCTTCGTGCTGTCTTTGCTGTAAACTGGTTTAAAGGGATAAAAAGTGAGAGACTTATTTACCCTAATTTGATAAAACTGTTTTGAAAAAAAAAAAAAAAATTACATTTAGAAATTTCTAGAATATCTGTTTCGGGTTTTTTATTAGTGTAAAAACTTTTCCAAAATAAAAAAGTAAGTAAGTGAAATTTTCACTCATTTTTCACAAGACCTTGAAGTGTTCCTGTAGCTCAGTGGTAGAACATTGCATTAGCAAGTGCAAGTTTGGGGGGGTTCGATTCCCTGGGAACACATGATAGGTGAAAATTGTTAGCCTAAATGCACTGTAAGTTGCTTTGGATAAAAGTGTCTGCTATTTAATTAAAATATACTTATTCGTTTTTTTTTTTTTTTTTTTTACAGATTTACTTAATTTCCAAATGTGTTAAATTTACTTGAAAAATGCTTGTGCAAAAACTTGCCAAATAAAAATTAAGTAAATTTACTCATTACTTTTTTCAGTGTACTGGGTGTGATCCTGGCCAGAGCCCCATGGATTCCATCTCTGTCTTCATCCAAATTCTTTGTTGAAGAGAGCAGTTCCAGCGGCTGATATCTTGCAAGTAGCTAGGAACAGGTGCTTCTTTCTGTACAGAAGGCATTGATGCAGGAGCTGTAGGTGCTGATTGTGCAGCAGAAGGTGGTACAGGCCCATCAGTCTGTGAAGAAGGCATACTGGGACTGGGAGAACTAGAGACTGCATGTGATGCCGACAGAACTGCATGGAACACAAAAAAGATATATATATATATATATATATATATATATATATATATGTGTGTGTGTGTGTGTGTGTGTGTGTGTGTGTGTGTGTGTGTGTGTGTATTAACAATGATTGCACATGATGTGTATTTAACTGTCTTTACCTTTTTTGTAGCTGAGAAGAGGGGCTTCAGTCAGTGCAGATGGCATTGGTGCAGGTGTTGATTGTGTTTCTGCAGGTGGTACAGAGCCTTCACCCCGTGAAGAAGGCCTACACACAGGAACTGATGTTGATGGAGGCTGCGGCAGACCTGCACGGAACAGGAAAAGGAGGAAATAAAAAATATATTAAAAAACTGGATGTACATGATGTGTATTTAATTGTCTTGACTACATTAAATGACTTATTTAATGTAACGCATGAATCATTGTTTATTCTATCATTCTATTTATTCTAGGAATAAAAATTCTAATAATGTTCAAAAATCTGTAAGTAAACATTCCACTTATAACAGCAAATGACACTTTAAATACCATGCATACAATTCATGAAGTGCACTCACCCTCACCACTGGTATGTTCAACCCTTAATTATAGTTAGAACAAAAAAACATGTTTTTTAGAACAGGCAAGAACACTGCCAAAGCAACAAATAAGATAATTAAATTCAGAAATGGAGGATAAGTCTGTATGTAACAGAATAAGCCTCTGAATCTGATAAGGAAAGTAACCTGCTGTAGACAAGACTGTGGATCCCGTGGCTGCAGATGATCCTGAAAATTAAGCATTATAATTTGAACATTTTTGCTCCAGTATGTGCAATTGCATGTGTCAAAAACATGCTGAACTTGACATGGCTCTGTATAACACACATGACGCGACTTGTGATTCACTTACTCAGCTGTGTGAGATACTTTGTTGGAGACAGACTCAGCATTATCCTCTCCAGTTCTTCATCCTCCTCCATCACTATAAAACAAAATCAATGGATCAGTAGGCTTTAAGTAACAATATAAGCACATTTGCATGAATTTTATTAACTTACCAGGCTGATCAGAAGCAGTACTGGAAGAAACAAGTGGTCTTGCAGTGGAAGCTGATGGTGGGGGCACCGGAGGAGTGTTTATCGTCAGCTGTTGTTGTTGCTGTTTTAAAAGATACTGCTGCAAGTTGTACATTTTGCTGCCTGGAACACAATTCTGCTTTATTATAAAGAAAGCATATCCGTCTGCCCTGGTATCCCAAATTTGTCTCCAAGTGTCTTGAGCTCTTGTTCCAAATCCAACAGTATTGTCTTCCTCCATCAAAACTGGCAATGGATCTGGCCTTTGAGACAGATACCGTTTAAGGTCATCAATTTCCTTAAAGCTTCTTGAGTATTCAATAAAGGAAATTAGACTATCTTTGCAAGGACCCTCTGGGTTGAACTACCCAGCCTGTTCTTCTTCCTCAACCTTATTGGACAGGTACAAAGCATAGCCGACATCATTCTCTAGTAACCACCTGAAAGACTGGCCCTTGTATTTGCCAAACTGTAGAATATATTCTCCCAACACCTCTTGCTTGTCAGAGACATCCCCTCCTCTCTGTAAGACAACAGAACGGGCATTCATCCTGACCAGATCTTCTCTTTGAGGTGTTGACTTGTTCTGCAGTGAAGGGTTGTCTTTAATTCTTTTTGCCTCTTCTGATGGGTCCCGGCGTAAATGGCCTGATGGGCCTTTCCTGAAAGACACCTTGTATCTCCCGGGGAAAAAAACTGTTTTCTTCATGATGCTGTTCTGAAATCATGGCCACATAAAAATACTTAATATAGTGAAATAAGACAGTTATCAGCAGCACTTTTATATATATATATATAAGTTATATAATATAAGTTATTTTAACTTGCCATAATATTTCATAATATTACAGTTTTTTTCCTTAATAAATGCAGCCTTAGAGCATAAGAGACTTATACATTTGTGTTATTTAATATTTATTTAATCCACTCAATATATGAGTAAGTATATATATATTTAATATGAAAATGTGTACATGTATATATTAAAACAAGTTTAACTAATTCAAAATGTTGTTTTATATGCACACAGTTCAGTAATATATATAATAATATAGAATATATATGTAATAAATGTAATATGTGTGTTTAATACATATGAATTACATTATGAGTATCATATTGCATTGTTAACATTTAAAAAAAAAATGTAACAAGTACTTAGAGATTAATTATGAAACATTCACTCTTACAAAGAAACTATAACAATTATATAAAATAACTGCTGTATTTTCAACGATGACTTTGGTTTAATATTTCCTAACATCACAAACCAATCAACACAATTAACACAATACCATTACATGAGAATATACATATAATTTATATGATAATGTATTTACAATCCAGAAAGTGAATATTGCTAAAGTAACGTAGCATTCAACTTAACCTACCTTCTCGCTTAACGTTAATTGCGTTGATCTCGAACTCTTACGTAAAAACAGCGGTCACCTGAGGTAAAACTTTTGCGAAGGTAGTTTAGACAGTTAATGCTTGTCAGCAAACTTGTTTTGTTTTGTACAACAATTCGGTAAACATATCTCTCCAATCGTGAAGCTGGTCTCCTCCCCTCCTCCACTCACTACGAATGATTGACAGATGACACCAGGCTGCTTGAATTCCGCGCCACGGAAGAGGCGAAACAGCACCGGGGAATCTACGTGTGGCCACAAATATATTGCATCCGTAGTGTTAAGCACTACCATAGAGAATGAATGGGAAAAGTTAAGAGAAGTTAAGCTTAACTATTTTCGGCTCCTAAGGTCCTCGCGAAAGGTCCTCGTTTCGAAAACCGAGCAGAAACAGCTGTCCCCTTTTGAAGAAATGTATGAACCCTTTTGAGCCGACAGTTGGCTTCAGAAGGTTTAGCCTTTATGCGCATTTTGCTGAGCCTGCACACAATGATTTCGGACTTGCTTAGGAAGTGGGTTTCCGTAGTGTAGTGGTTATCACGTTCGCCTCACATGCGAAAGGTCCCCAGTTCGAAACTGGGCGGGAACACTGAATCTCTTTTCACAATCGTTTAGGTGGGTTTCTGTTGAGGAGGAACTCAATTCTACCAAGGCTTTGGGGCCAAGAGGCATGAACACAGTCACTAAAGGTATAGTTGATGCAGAAATGAAAGAGCAGTCATTGTTTGACCTAAACCTATCCCACAACTGTGACATTCCAAGCCTGTCTGGCTTTCTTCTGAGGACCACGAAAAAAGAGATTTGCCTGAGTGGCCCTCTGTTGAGCAACAGCTCTGCATCACGAAGGCCCGTCTTTACACAGGTGTAGAGATAATTATTAAGCCACACTAGGCAGCGGTAATACCCACGCAGACAGTACTCTGTACTTTTGACCTGGTAGTTTAAATGAACAGATGGCCGGTGCACTCAAAGACCCAATATTTCGTACAACATATAAATATACATATATTAAATGAAAGTGAGGGAAAAAACAAAGAAGAAATGGCCACAGAGGATTCCCGCAAACAACTGGAGAAATTCCCGGTTTGCTGCTAAAAATAGAAGGTATTTGCGAACTGAAGAGCGCAACGCAATTTGTAATTTGATTCGCGCTCCAAGATGCATGAGATGAAAAGATCTGACACCTTGGCCACAGGTTTCCGTAGTGTAGAGGTTATCACGTTCGCCTTACACGTGAAAGGTCCCCAGTTCGAAACTGGGCGGGAACACTGGATCTCTTTTTCAAAATTGTTCAGGTGGGTTTCTGTTCAGGAGGAACTCAACGCTTCCAAGGCTTTGCGGCCAATAAGCATTAATACAGTCACTAAAGGTAAAGTTGATGCAGAAATGAAAGAGCAGTCATTGTTTGACCTAAACCTAACCCACAACTGTGACATTCCAAGCCTGTGTGGCTTTCTTCTGAGAAACACCAAAGACGAGATTTTAGGAAACTCTGCGTAGACTGCCACGCCGAATGAACTCTGTCCTCTTGTGTAAGGGTTTTATTCCACCTAGGCCATCACGTAAGGCAGGGTCTCAAGGGGTGTCTAAAAGGGGGTACGTGGCAGGCCCTCCTTAGACCCCTGCGCGCCGGCCCTGTCTGTCCCAATGATCACTTGTGTCACCACAAACAGCCCATCAGTCCCTCTCACCGCCTATGTGACCACTACTTGCGCTTCTGTCCACTGGTAATACAAAAACTGTGACCGCAAGCTGTCTATGTGTCCCCCTGATCCCCTACGTGCCCACAAGTAGCCTTTTTATCCCCTTGACGAACTTTAAAACACATCCATCTGGAGTGTTATTTGCTGATAAAATGATGCAAGCTGTAGCAGTTTCTAACACATAGCTAACCTTCTTGAAATTCAACACAATGGTCAACGAATCTGCCAATAAACCTGTTCAGGTGGCTCCTCGCTTACTCCCAAAGCACCCAGAGGTGTTAAACCCTCGGAATTCCACTGACCACAAACAGTCTGTTTTTTTTACAATGGGATAGATTGTACGTGGCAAGTCCATGTCTCAGCTTTCTGAAGAGATATCAAGCTAAAACCTGATTTCCCATGCTAGTCTGGACACGTGCTACCCCTGTGGTGAGTTTCTATAAGATTGGAGAAACTTGAAATCTCGGCTCAAAAAAACTAAAAGTTTCAAGAAGATTGGAGAAACTCGAAAATTTGACCAACAAAAATCACAAAAGAGAAATTTTCGAGTTTCTCCTGTGTTCTTGAAAGTTTGGGTTTGTTAGTTTGAGACTAGCACAGGAAGGCAAGTTTCAGCTTGATATCAAGCTGCAAGTGTTTAATTCCGAGGTAAGTTAAGGGTAGCGTTTCAGGAAACTCTGCATAGACTGCCAGGCCGAATGAACTGTGTCCTCTTGTGCGTGGGAATTACGCCGATTGTCTATTTGCTTTCGGGCACATCACAGTATAAATATTCGCCAAAAAAGCACTCTAGCATTAGACTGTGGAGTTTCTGTAGTGTAGTGGTCATCACGTTCGCCTAACACGCGAAAGGTCCTTGGTTCGAAACCGAGCAGAAACAGCTGTCCTCTTTTGAAGAAATGTATGAACCCCTTTGAGCCGACAGTTGGCTTCAGAAGGTTTAGCCTTTACGCGCATTTTGCTGAGCCTGCACACAATGATTTCGGACTTGCTTAGGAAGTGGGTTTCCGTAGTGTAGTGGTTATCACGTTCGCCTCACACGCGAAAGGTCCCCAGTTCGAAACTGAGCGGGAACACTGAATCTCTTTTCACAATCGTTTAGGTAGGTTTCTGTTGAGGAGGAACTCAATTCTACCAAGGCTTTGGGGCCAAGAGGCATGAACACAGTCACTAAAGGTATAGTTGATGCAGAAATGAAAGAGCAGTCATTGTTTGACCTAAACCTATCCCACAACTGTCACATTCCAAGCCTGTCTGGCTTTCTTCTGAGGAACACGAAAAAAGAGATTTGCCTGAGTGGCCCTCTGTTGAGCAGCAGCTCAGAAACACCAAAGACGAGATTTTAGGAAACTCTGCGTAGACTGCCACGCCGAATGAACTCTGTCCTCTTGTGTAAAGGTCTTATTCCACCTAGGCCATCACGTAAGGCAGGGTCTCAAGGGGTGTCTAAAAGGGGGTACGTGGCAGGCCCTCCTTAGACCCCTGCGCGCCGGCCCTGTCTGTCCCAATGATCACCTGTGTCACCACAAACAGCCCATCAGTCCCTCTCACCGCCTATGTGACCACTAATTGCGCTTCTGTCCACTGGTAATACAAAAACTGTGACCGCAAGCTGTCTATGTGTCCCCCTGATCCCCTACGTGCCCACAAGTAGCCTTTTTATCCCCTTGACGAACTTTAAAACACATCCATCTGGAGTGTTATTTTCTGATAAAATGATGCAAGCCGTAGCAGTTTCTAACACATGGCTAACCTTCTTGAAATTCAACACAATGGTCAACGAATCTGCCAATAAACCTGTTCAGGTGGCTCCTCGCTTACTCCCGAAGCACCCAGAGGTGTTAAACCCTCAGAATTCCACTGACCACAAACAGTCTGTATTTTTTACAATGGGATAGATTGTACGTGGCAAGTCCATGTCTCAGCTTTCTGAAGAGATATCAAGCTAAAACCTGATTTCCCATGCTAGTCTGGACACGTGCTACCCCTGTGGTGAGTTTCAATAAGATTGGAGAAACTTGAAATCTCGGCTCAAAAAAACTAAAAGTTTCAAGAAGATTGGAGAAACTCGAAAATTTGACCAACAAAAATCACCAAGAGAAATTTTCGAGTTTCTCCTGAGTTCTTGGAACTTTTGGTTTGTTAGTTTGAGACTAGCACAGGAAGGCAGGTTTCGGCTTGATATCAAGCTGCAAGTGTTTAATTCCGAGGTAAGTTAAGGGTAGCGTTTCAGGAAACTCTGCATAGACTGCCAGGCCGAATGAACTCTGTCCTCTTGTGCGTGGGAATTACGCCGATTGTCTATTTGCTTTCGGGCACATCACACTATAAATATTCGCCCAAAAGGTACTCTAGCACTAGACTGTGGAGTTTCTGTAGTGTAGTGGTCATCACGTTCGGCTAACACGCGAAAGGTCCTCGGTTCGAAACCGAGCAGAAACAGCTGTCCCCTTTTGAAGAAATGTATGAACCCCTTTGAGCCAGCAGTTGGCTTCAGAAGGTTTAGCCTTTATGCGCATTTTGCTGAGCCTGCACACAATCATTTCGGACTTGCTTATCGGCGCATATCGGTCTGGCGCCGATACAGGATGGCTGCCTCCGTGACGTGCTCCGCATATGTTTTTGTGTTTTTGTTAGTTTGTCCTGTCTTTAGTTATATTCCTGCCATCAGTTTCACCAGGGAAGAACTGCTGAACATTCGGCAGAACACACCACAGGATATTTTACCGGATTTCAATTATTCAGACGTTTTACTGAACGTTGTTATCGGAGGAGCGGCGGCGCTGATCAAGCGCTTCAGGACGCGCAGACGGGGGAAGCGGGCGGGAGCGCTCGTCAGACTCAGGAAGCGCGGATTTCGAACGCCGTTGCCTAGCATCCATCTGGCAAATCTCCGCTCTCTACCCAACAAAACGGACGAACTCCTTCTGCTTTCTCGGACAAATAAGGATTTCACACACTCTGCTGCTCTGTGTTTCACGGAAACCTGGCTGAATGACACCATACCGGACAGCGCGCTCCATCTGCCGGGCTTTCAGCTGTTTAGAGCGGATCGTGACACAGAATCAACGGGGAAATCGCGTGGCGGCGGGACATGCTTTTACATCAATGAACGGTGGTGTACAGATGTAACTGTGTTAAAGAAGACGTGCTGCTCAAATCTCGAAACACTCTTCATTAACTGCAAGCCGTTCTATTCGCCTCGGGAGTTTCACTCGTTCATTCTGGTCAGTGTTTACATCCATCCCCAAGCGCATGTGAGCTCAGCTTTACAGAAACTCGCTGATCAGATCACAGAGACAGAACAACAACACCCGGACTCTGTTTTAATCATTCTCGGGGACTTTAATAAAGCCAATCTGTCCCGTGAACTGCCAAAATACAGACAGCATGTTACTTGTCCCACAAGAGACAGTAATATATTGGATCACTGTTACACCACAATAAAGGATGCATTTCACTCTGTTCCACGAGCAGCTTTGGGACGTTCTGATCACCTTCTGGTTCATCTAATACCGTCCTACAGGCAGAAACTAAAATCAGCTAAACCTGTATCAAGGACTGTAAAAAGATGGACTAATGAAGCAGAGCAGGATTTACAATCTTGTTTTGACCTCACTGATTGGAGTGTTTTTGAAGCTGCTGCCACCGATCTGGATGAACTCACAGAGACCGTAACAATATATATTAGTTTCTGTGAGGATATGTGTATTCCTACAAAGACTCAACTAATTTACAATAATGACAAACCGTGGTTCACTGCAAAACTCAGACAGCTCCGTCAGGCCAAAGAAGATGCTTACGTGAAGGGGGACAATGTCTTGTATAAACAGGCTAAATACACATTGGAAAAGGAGATCAAAGTGGCAAAGAGGAATTATTCTGAAAAAATAAGGACTCAGTTCACTTCCAACGACTCCGCATCAGTGTGGAAAAGTCTAAAGAAGATCACCAATTACAAGACACCACCCCCCAGCACCGTAGAGAATCAACGACTGGCAGACGATCTGAACGAGTTTTACTGCAGGTTTGAAAGAACACCCATCACCTGCCCTGAACGCCTCCCCCAACAACCATTCACACCCTTCACAACTCCTGCAACCAGCCCTGAATGCCTCTCCAAACTACCGTTCACACCATTAACAGCTCCTGCAACCCATCCTGAACACCTCTCCAATCAAGCACTCTCACCATTCTCACCTCCTGCATCCCCCCTCTCCCCCACACCTGCAATTCAGATCAGCGAGGATGCGGTGCGCCAGGTCTTCCGGAAGCAGAAAAGGAAAAAAGCACCAGGCCCAGATTGTGTTACACCAGCCTGTCTGAAATCCTGTGCTGACCAGCTGGCCCCCATCTTCACACAGATCTTCAACAGATCGCTGGAGCTGTGCGAAGTCCCTTCATGCCTCAAACGTTCCACCATCATCCCCATCCCTAAGAAACCCAAAATTACAGGACTAAATGACTACAGGCCTGTGGCTCTAACGTCTGTAGTCATGAAGTCATTTGAAAAACTGGTGCTGGGCCACCTGAAGGACATCACTGGGCCCTTGCTGGATCCTCTTCAGTTTGCCTACAGAGCAAACAGGTCTGTGGACGATGCAGTAAACATTGGACTGCATTATGTTCTGCAACACCTAGACAGACCGGGGACTTATGTGAGGATCCTGTTTGTGGACTTCAGCTCGGCCTTCAACACGATCATCCCAAACCTCCTCCTGCCCAAACTAAATCAGCTCTCCGTGCCCACCTCAGTCTGTCAGTGGATCAACAGCTTCCTGACAGACAGGCAGCAGCTAGTGAGGCTGGGAAAATACACATCCAGCACCCGTACAATCAGCACCGGAGCTCC